>NC_060952.1:26684020-26984020 GCF_022045245.1 Lucilia cuprina
TCGGTATACTTTAAGGTGGGTATTGGACCAATATTTTTGTATGTTACAAACATCAGCACAAACGTATAATACCCTCCCCACTATAGTGGTGTAGGGTATAAAAACTTAAAAATGTTCAACAAATTTGTATGAGTGTAATTATAGTCATCAACTTTATTACTTGGATAACTTCCAAGTTCTAGTCATATTTGTTAATGTCAAAGAGCCTTTTTATAACAACAATGGTTGGTTTTGGATTATTTCATGATTATGAGAAAAAAAAATAATAAAATTTGTTTTTTTAACCAACGTATTTTTTTTTTTGTTGATTGGTAAAGAAAACTGTTTTTTTCAATGTAATAAAGTTGTTTCTTTGAAAAAAGGTGTGTGTGTAATAAGTCTTTAAAATTTATTCATTCCCTTACAAAGATTTATAATTATTTTTCTGTAATTTTAATTAACTATTAATAATAATATATTTTTTTTTGAAAAGGAACTAGATGCAATAAATATTAGTATTAATTACAAGTGCAATTAAATTTTAGTGGAAAAATATATAAGAAAATATATAAATATTTTATTTTTGTAATGAATCAATTAAAAAGCAAACTTACAACAAGGGTATTATTAATTGTGAGCAATCAATTTTAAGTGGAATTTAATGAGAAATAGTTTTTAAATTACATTTCTTAATAAAATTAAATAGTTAATAATGATGCTTTATATTTTTTAATAGGAGGTGGCGCGTAATACTCTATTTTCATAAAAACAAGGGCTAAAAGTATAAGGAATCATAGAAAAATTAAACATAGTGTACTTGTACACTTTATCAAAATTAAGATAAATTTAAATTTTCAGGTTTTGGTGTTTTAGGGGTTAATTTGAAAGTAAACGTTTTTATACCCTACATCACTTTCTGATATTTATATCGTACAATAGTAACGGCAATATGTCCATCTTTAAGTATCCATTAGCATAAAAGTATTTTCTCACACGATTTAGATATGTTCGTCCATCAAGTAAACCTTGTAAACTAAAAGTCTCAATTTTTAATATAACTTATAATTTTGGAACATGATCTTTAATTGTACCAGAGACGAGGTCTATTGAAAATGATTACATTGGTCATTGGGCTTTAAAGCTGCAAAGACAACCACAATGAATTTTGCAATGACAGGACCTCATTAGCAATGACAGGACCTCATTAGCCCCTAGACTTGGCTTTAATTTTCTCAATTTGCTTAAAAATGCAATGTTGCGATGAAATTTAGCAAAAATTAATTTTATGTAAACGTAAATCCATCCACTTACTCTTATGACGATCAGTACATACTCTTTCTAAGCTCAGATAAAGTCCATTTCAGAAAAATATTTTTTAATAATAAATGGCTTAAGCATATCTGAGGCAAAGTTCAATTGAACTTAATTTTTTCCCAATTTAAAGCAAATCCCTGATCATTGAAACAACAAAACAAAAATACATTTTATCAAAAACCTTAATCCTAAGATTTTGTTGTAAAACTATCAGAAAACACAAATTTGCAACTTTGAAGAGTTATCTTACTGGCAAACAAAATAATTTCACAAAATGTTTTCGAAACACATATTAGTTGTTTTATTACCTATCAGATGATATAAATTTTGTTAGTATTTAATTTTTTTTATTTTTGTCTGTAGAACAGAATACTATGTGGCGTATGTTTGATATCGTTATTAAATATTAATAATACGTACTCATGCCCTTTGTAAGAGAAGTTGTAATTGAGAAATATTAATTTATTTGAACAGAAAAAGCTAATTTCAAAATAAATTAATTATTTTTCTAAATACTTTATACATGATTTTCTACAATAAGTGATTTTTTAAATCTCTTGGATATGCAAGAAAACAAAATGCAGCTTCATATAGTATTTGTTGTTTTTTACCTTAATCAGCTTGTTTATAAAAATATGCGATTAGTAAATGATCAAGAGTAGGTATTTCTAATAAATTTTACATTTGTTCTGCAAAGTTAGCATGTTTGTTCCTCTGTCTCTCTATATGTTCATTATATGTTGCTAGCACTATAGCGGCAAAGATTAGGTACTAGAAGGTGAAATGTTCCTAAAATATTTTCTATTAACAATGTTGTGTTTAGTTTTGAACATTAATTTTTAACAGCAATGCCATAGTAATCGAAGTAGAAGGATTTTTAAGTTACAATTACAACATAAGTCAGTTTAAAGGTTATAAATTAGACTATAGACTAAAACCAGCAAAGAAAAACTATTTCTAAACATTTTTAATTTTTCTGTCTACTTTTTTCTTCCTTGATTTAATGATGATTTTAATCTTAAATGTTGTTTTGTGTTTTTATGTTTGAGAGTTTTTTTTTTTTTAATTTGCGCCTTTATATGAAAAATGTAAATAATGTTGGTTGATAGAATAAACTGTTGTACTTGCTAGATACTCAAAAGATTTAATTTTTTTTTTTACACGCAGAGAAAAACATGGTTGTGATAACTATGTTCTAAGTGCAACATATTGTACTTTAAATTATGATTGTAGTCTAAAAATATTATGATTATTGTAACAATTTTAAAAACTCATATTATGATTAAATACAGTTGGGTAATGACCCTAGCCGATCGATGAAATTCAGTACACACATTCCTCATATAAATACCGAATTTGAAATTCTCCAAAATTTCTAAATTGGTTACAGTTCAGATTTTATCGAGGTTCAAAATTCATATATGTATGATTTGTTTCAAAAAGCATTAAATTTGACTTTGTATTTTTTCTAAACCACTTAGTGAACATAGTTTAGTTTTAGTAACCATGTCGAAGCATATTTTTCTCTGCGTGTATGTATATGCATATTTTTCTAATAATGCAAGTGTATGTAAAGTAAATGTAATAAAAAGATACATACATATACATAGATTAATGTATGTATGAAAAATTTACATTAGAATGGCATCACTTGACGGGAAACTTAAAATGATTATTAAATAGCCTAAGCAATATAATTTTAAATAGAAAATTGATTAGGTGAATAGATGACAGTTAAATTGAGTAGGTGAATAGATAAACAGGTATGAACGTAATAATGCATTTTAAATTTTTTTATTAGTTCGTTGGAAATTTTGTTTAAAATAGAGGTTATATGGGAGCAAAGCTAAATATGCTTCTATGGGAAGGTTTTACCGATTTCAACTATTTTTAACTATTTTATCAAATTATATAAAATTGGGACATATAGCGTGAGCACATACGTGGATACAGATGGACATAGCTAAATGGACATAGCTTACCAATAATCTGTGGTCTATATAAAAAAGCTCAAAAAGTAATTACGTATTTTTGATATTAAAAAAGTACTCGTTTTTCTTTTCGTAGCAGTCTATTGCTTTCATACTCATCTACTGCATTTGTCAGAAGAGTCCATTAGAAAGAGTAAAAGATAAAGATACCAGTTTAAAGTGCTCTAGTTGTGATCTACGTAAATATATGTATATACATATATGTGTGTGTGTGTGCATATTTATTTTCTTGTTGTTTCTTAAGCATTTAAGGTAAAATGATGGCACACATCATTTTGTGAACACACAATGCACAAAACCATTTAACACAAATACCTTTTAGTCATATGCTAATGATGGCCTTTTAGATGTGCTAATAGAGCTATGAATAAACAAGGCAAATACAAGTTTCTTGTTGATTTTCTTCTTTCATTTTCTTTGCTGCACATACTCGTATTTTTCCACAACATCTTCTGATGGATTTTTTTCCATAGAGACCGAGCAAATATTCATATACATATTTAGAATGAAGTACAAAAAAATATATAGTTATAAGAGAAGGATAATAAAAGGATATTGTTGAGGAAAAAGTAATAAGTTAAGCATTTAAATAATAACAAAAAAACCAAGGGAAATATAAAAGATAAAACATATAGAAATTTTTAAACTATTTTTAAGGGTTTGTAACTTTTTAAAGAAAATTTACGATTTACACATGTATCTTTAATTTTAAGGCTTTAAAATGATATGAGCACATATTAAAAAAAATATATTTAAGTAAGGGGAACTTTTGAACTCCTGATTACAAAAATTAAAATGCTTAAAAGTACTTAAATTTTTTATTAAACTTTTATAAAATTATATTCAACAAGTAATCTTCATTACTATTTACTTAGTTTTATAATCTGCTTTTAAAAACTTCTCTAAATGTATTTATGTTTAAAAGACCAAACAATTTTATTAATTTTCTTTTGTTTTTTTCAAAAATCCATCATTATTTATTATCTTAAATTATGACTTCAATACAGCCATCATTAGAGAAGAAATCCTACTGGCCTTAAAGTCTAAAACAAATAACTTAATTGATTAAATAACTCAACCTATCAATAAAAGACAAAAAACCAAACATTGTCCTTACACCCCTAAAGCAGCAACGAAACACACAAACAACAGATTTAGAAGTAACTCTTCAAATCCTTATTATCCCTGCCTAAATCACAAAAAGCGCCAAATAAAAACGAAGAAGAACAAAAAGAAAACATTACGAGAGAAAAAAAGACAAACAAATTTATGTACATAAATGTCAAATAATAAATCAAGCCTGGCGTATGATTGATTTACAAAATTAAAATTACTCATCCGTTGGCCTCGTGTACTTCATCCTTCGAAAAGAACAGAAAAACGATAAAGAACACAAAAAGACAGTCAACAATTTTATCGGGTTGTTGCAATATAAATGACATAACATTTTAAAATCCTTTTAATTAATGTCTCTTAAATAGAGAGTATCATTTAAAATAACAATGGCACACACATATACATACACTTTTTTAGCCCTTTCCCATTTATGGAAAAAATATTAAAATTGTTTTTATTTTTTCTACTATATCTCTTTGTGTCTATGACAACAAAAAAAGGATATAGAATACATTTACAGCAGCAACTAAATAACACACATACACATATAAATATATACAAAAAAGGATTCCCATGGTTAGTGCCTGAGACATTTAAAACAAATAATAAAATAAAAATAAAAAAAGAAAACATACAAACTTGTAAAACAACTCTGACATCAGCAACATATGAAGTATAAAAAGCTAATCCCTTCAACACATGTGACTCTTAGTTCCCAATAGCATATATCTATAGAGGAATGGATGCCGTGGGTGTTGGGAAATTCATAAGAATATAAAAAGGTTTGACGTAACAAAAAATGCTTGTTTTTCGCTTTTTTAGTGTTATAGTAAAAAGAGGAAACACAAAAAATCAAAATCAGTTGCCACTTAAAAACGCTAACTAATATAAGTTTAGATGCCGTAGGATGGTTGGTACTTTTGTTTGGATTTTATAGGGGTTGGGGAAAAAGTTAGGTGTGTTTTATGTACAATTAGAAAAGTTTCGAATACATTTATTTTGCTATGTATTGTCTCGCGGGCAACCAGATCATGGGCTAATCTTTTCAATAAACAGCTTCAAAATCTTTTTAAGTTCAATTCCCTTTTGAAATTAAATGTATTTTCTGGAAGTTTTGGCGAAACTATTTTCCTAACAACCCAATACTCTACGTATAGGTACATAGCAAAAATATACTAGGGTTTAAAGGTTAAAAAAACAAGAACAAATATAAAATACAATTTAGTTAAAACGATTATTACGAGTAGTTGCAGTAGAAGAGTAGTTAAAATTTATTAAAAAAAAGATAATAAAACTAGACTCTTGTGTACGCAGAATTACCTGAAAAGCATAGTTTTGTAAATGAAATTTTCACACAAACAAACAAAAAAAAAACAAGAACACTTTTGAAAAGCCACTCAAATATACACTGAAAGAAACAAAAATCTAACTATAATAATATGTTCGAGCACACGAGCGCAGCGAAATTTATAAATAAATTTCTATAATACATTTTAGTGTTCACTTTTGTTTTACCAAACATTTTTATCTCTTAGTGCAACATGTGACAAAAATTCATTGGCATTTATGGTTACTACATAGTGAAACAGAGATACTATGAGCAGCATTTCCAAGAATAGTATGAATAGGTGTAATACTACTTATATATATGTGTTAGAGTTGGTATCAGTGCCTGTGGTTGTATATGGTAAAATTTACGAGAACAAACCGTGACTATATAAATAGTTAAATAGAGATCTAAAATAAATGTTAATTCTTATTTTTTGTTTAATGCCCTACACCATTGTAGTGGGGAAGGAAACATTTTATATAATGAAAATAATTTTATGAAGTTCAGTCCATGTATGGTTCAGATTCGCATAACTTCAGATTTTCTCCATTACATCTGGGATTTGAGATATTATGTTCTGAAATTTAAAAGAAGACCATTGTTAAACCTTTTTAAAACGTTATAACAGCGCCAAGACAACATTATTTGTTAAATGCTGCATTCTTTAACGTCCATTCTATTACCTTTAAAAAAGGCTAAACATCGAAATGTCTTCTTTGAAATATCTTCACCTAAATCTTAAAAATTCATGGTTTTTATAACATATAACACTAAAGTTCGCAGCGAATGAGAAAGGACTTAGTCTTAGCATATTTAAATAGATGTACACAGCTCTAATGCGTCCTACTCCTATATATGGATCTCTGTGGACTACAACTAATAAGAAATTTTTTGTATATATAAACACGCTAAGATCTTAAGCCATCTTAAACCAGTTTTTTTACCGAGCGAATATGCCACCAGAATCTTTACAGATGGTTCTAAAAGGAATTGTTGTATTGGTTCCAGGGTCTTCTGTGAAGAAGCTGGGGTAAGTATATCTTACCGTATTTCCAACAACTTATTGTTCTTTAGGCTGAAATATTCCTGCCTGGCATATCCCTTGTATATGTCCCGGCGCATAGGGACTATACGGAAATGAACAGGCAAATGAGCTTTCCAGAACAGGACCTTTATATCTACAACGTCATTCAAATAGTAACTCCCTTAGTAGTTTTCAAGAGTAATATCCCCAGATTTTATCTTCAAAATGCTGAAAATAGGTGAAATAACCTAGACACATGTAAGAGGAAATCGATGCCCTCCTTCAATGGGAAACGCACAAGACTCTTTATAAATTGAAAAAGACTGTTGTAATAGGACACTGGCAAACATGAAGGTCGGATTGGGCTACCCTTTAATGAACACTGTTACAGTCGTAGGGTATAATGTAAATATTGTTAATAACCAGCAAATATATAGGATCCACATCTACCTGACTCAAAATCACTTTCTGGCCACTTTTGTTTTCGTAAACTTTCCAGATGTGATGGAGAAATTCTAACGCCGGATTCGGAGATTAAAAATTTGTCGGCATGTATTATTTATGGTAGGGTAACACATCACCAACAACACTTTCCTTTTTTTCTGGTTGGCGTATTTTGGTGCAACTCTTTCTCCAAAACTAAACTATAAACCGTAGCAAACCAACATATAGTAACATACAGAGCGGTTAGGTAAAGAGAAGCCCAGAGGAAGCATATACATAAGTAGTCAGAGAAGTAAGAAGAAGTGTGTGGATAAAATTTATTGTACGTGTGATGTTATGGGTAAAAAATGTAATTTTCTGGTTTTGTGAATTTAAGTAAATTATGCATAAAACACAAAAACAACAGAGAAAAAACACACATACATACATAGTAAGTTTATGTGATTTTCACGAAAGAAAAAATATATAAATTTTAACCATAATGAAATCTGTTATAAATCTATAAAAGCTTACATGTGTTGGTATCAATGTTTTTTTTTTTTTTTTTTTTTGCATGTAATTAGCCATGAATACTATTTCCTATTTTTATAATTGACAGTTTTATATTAACAGGCTTTCAAAATTTGTTTCCTTCTAAAGCAAATTTTATTATCCCTGAATATATTGCTCACATTATTTTATATAAATGTACCGTCATCATACCAGTTTTTTGTTACTTTTTACAACTTTTACAAATTCCTAATTTAACACTAAAACCGTTTTTAAATTCAAAAATATTTTCTCATGTTTTATGTTCTTTTTTTTTGTTCACTATTTATTTACAGCTTTAAAATGGCCAAGGAGTTACGTACACTGGGTTGGGATTATCTGATGTTTGTTCTATTTATCGCATTTACTGTCTTCACACCACTATGGAAACGTCTATTTGGTAAAAAGAAACAACACAGTAAAGCCGATTATGTTTTTGCAACGGGAGGCGTTTCTATTATTGCCGTAATGATTTCAATTTCCAGAGGAACACTGGGCGTAAGAACTGTTTTAGGTGAGTTTGTGTTTCTTTTTTTGTCTCTCTTTTTTTAAGATTTTTATTCAATAAACATGATGACTGGTTTTCTCTTAATACTTAGAGGGTGGAGGAATAAAATAAATAAGATTTTCCTTTAGTAGGAATTTTAAACACTTTTAATAATCTACCAGAGATTTAAGTTAAATTCTTGTCTAAACTCTATTGATTTTTAGTCACTTTTTGAAAGCAGAAAACTTTAGCAATGATTAAAAATTGCCTTTTTAGGTTCACGCTACGTTCGGCTATGCTTGAAAATGAAAAAAAAACTTCATTATAAAAAATTTATAATGAAAAATTTTTTTTTTCAATATTATTTTTGAAAACGTTCAGTATTGAGAATTTTCTATAAGCAAATGAAAAATTTTTGTATGAACAACTTTGACTCCAATTTGGATATGGGGCAGTCTAGCTAGAGAGCGCGTATCTTCCCATATTCCAGGGGTGAAGATCAGTACCACTAGTCGTCTTGGACTATAAACTGGTGATGTCGAATATATCCTCGGTCGTTCCTTTGAATGATTTGACATGAGGTCGAACCAGAGCACCTCATTATCTAGTATCACGGATGGCCAGTTGCCTGCAGGACTTTGTCCTGTCCAGCTTGAAGCTTTTTCTGGATGCAAAGAAGGATACAGAGTTGTATCAGTTGAGATGTCGGAAGGAAAGATGGAGTGATGGTTGAAGTGTTGGTGGAGTTGTAATACCTTAATTTTTATTTTTTCTGCGATTTTCCTTCATGATTGAGTGTGTAGGATTTACTCTAAATATGCTTAACATATCACAGAAGGTCCTTGTGACCACTGAAATAAGTCTGTTAATTAAATGTAAAACTGTGTATTCAAACCAACAATCAACCCCTAGGTACTGTTACCGAAACAACAGAAGCCATCTGAACAGTGTGGTTAGGCGACTTTAAGAGGTCCAGGAATGCGCTGCTGTAAGTCTTTAGATAGTGAGAATTTTTGTAGGAATGCTCTGTCCTCATAGAATCAATAGGATGTTTTCACGTAATGTCCCTTCAATCACATCCAACCGGAATGTAACAAGCACAATGGACGGATGTCATAAAGAAGTATTTGAAAAAGACCATTTTGAAATAGGCCAACACGGCAAGTTACCTCCCACAGTACCTCCCACATAAAAAAAATTAAATTACTAAAATTTTTTTAGTAATTTTTAGTAAGATGTCGCAGACAACAATTTAACAAACTTAAAAAAATAAACAACTCTGCAACAAATCAAAATGATTACAGAATGTAAAAGTGGTTAAGGGTGATAATAAAACAAATATACATTTGGCTTAAATATTTGTATGGATTAGTAGTTCTCGACCTGCCTGCCAGTCACCTCTTCTGCCTTTCTTCCCCTTAATACTACAACATTAAGAATAAAAAAAATACACAGAAAAACATCTGTAGGCCTAAGGTCATGAAAAGTTTATTTTTTCCAGTCTTGTCTGTTGTGTATTTGTATGCTTTTTTGTTTTCTGTTTCTTCATGTATTATTATTTTTGTTATTGTTGTTGTCATGTAGAACTACATATGAAACCATACTGGGATTTTGTGTCATCGGATCGAATCACCTTTATCCTTTGGTAACTTTAATAAGTAAGAAACAAGAACATATCAAAACTTTAAAAGATTTGGCATTATTTTGTACACATACAAATCTATACTTATATAAATATGTATGTGTATGTGTGTTGATTAGAGGACGACTAGCAAAACTTCAGAAACCGAAATGAATTGTCTTTTTGCAAATATAAAACAAATTTCATTGAGTTAATCAACTTTCATTTAGCTTTCTTTCAAAAATAGTATCTTTTTTAATAATATATGCTACATTTTCTCTTAGTGCTTATCACTGTTACAGATGTACATATGTATGTATTATACTTATGTTGAGTATTAAAATTTTATACTCTACATCTGTGGATATACATATGATAATTTTTATTGTTTCTTGTGCAACTAACTGCCAGGTGGTAAAAATAAAAACAACAACTTTATTTGAAAAAAAAATACTTTCTTATATTCTAAAATTCAAATAATCAAAACTTTGGCAAAAACTTGTTAAAAAATTTAATATGTCATGGTTTTAAACTTTGCAGACTTTTACTTAAAAGTATAACGCCCAGAGGGGATTAATGTTGAAAGTACTGTGGATAGTAATAAAACAAATATGAAACAATTTGTTGAAATTTTTTAAATTTTGAAAATTATTTCTATGTCGATTCTCGAGATATATTTTTATTGATGTTAATAAAAGGAAATATTTAGTGATTCACTACAATCGCACCTATTTCTAATCTATTGAGTATCTTATGATACAATTATAACGAAAGAATTTTTTCTTTGGTTACCAGAAGAACCGTTTAAGATTCTGAAAGAAGCTACTACCACAAAAACTCATTTTACATGAGTATAAATCGTACTACGTCAGAATTTTTACCAAGTTCCTTCCACCTGACTTATACAGGTGGTAACAGTAGAAGTTAAGTAGATGTGTTCTCTCTTTATCTATTGTGTTCAATGTTACGTCCAAGGGAATCTGTGTTAAAATTGTTTCATAAAGCCTTGCATGGACCTATACTAATAAAATTTGACAAGATAATTTTAGTACCTTTAATACAGGCGTGGATTCACGGAGCGGAATAAAGGAAAAAATAAAATTGGGACATTTAATAATTATAAAATTCCCACCCTATTCCGCGGGTTCAGATTATGGGGGCTATAATGGACCGATATTAACCGTTATCAATAATCTTTGTCTCTAGCACCATAGAAGATCATGTGCAAAATTTCATTGAATTATATCCAATATTGCGATCTGTAAGTTGATTACAAGTTTAACACGCCCTCTTTGTGGGGTTCATTTGTATTGGGCCTAAGCGAATTAATGGACCGTTAACCATTTTCAACAGGCTTCATCCCTGAGACAGTAAAATATTATGTACCAAATTTCAAGGTTTAGAAGCCCTATTCGCGGGTTCAGTTGTATGATGGCTAGGTGAAATAATGGACCAATCTTAACCATTTTTAATAGGCTTCGTCCCTGGGACCATACATAGAAGATCATGAACCATTTCATTAAATTATCTTCAAAATTGAGACCTATATTTTGATTACAACGTTTGCATGGACGACGGACGGGCCCAGCTAAATCGACTCAGAAGATGATTCTAAGCCGATTGGTACACTTTAAGGCAGTTATAGGACAAATATTACTGTGCATTACAAACATCAGCACAAACCCAATATACCCTCCCCACTAAAGTGTTGTATGGTATAACATCCTTATAAAATTTGCGAAAAAGAGAGAGTCTGTAACTTTTAATGGTCAGTTATGGGCATTTAGCCAAAGGGGAACTAAACATTAGATTAGGCATATCTATATCCTCATGAAATCGTGAACAGCATTAATTATAAAAAACTATGCAAAACTTCAGCTCCCACCTTTTCTTTTGTGATTGCAACAGGACAAATCAAATCATTTCAAAACTAAAATCATACCTCGTAAAAAAACTAAAAAGTATTTAACAAATCATCATCAGTTCTATTATACTATTCAAACTTTGTCAATATTTTGTAACAAAGGAAAATTATTAAACTAATATTAATTAATACATATTGTTCAAAGTATTAGATATCTGCTACATTGTAAATATTGACTAAATAATTAGAAAGTTTGATAATCAAATATAAATCAACTATTTTAATATTGAAACAGTTGTGTTAAAGTGTTCCTGCATTGTTTAAAATTGTATTAATTTGTATTTTATACAATTAGATGGTATTGAAGTTACTCAGCAAAAAATTCCACTTAAATGGACAGCTGTTATAGAACATTTAATGTATATTTCTAATTTAATTAATTATTTGAAATGACAAAACTTTTTTTCTTCCATTTTTCAGGTTATCCCAGTGAATTGTTCTATCGTGGTTCGGGCATGTGGGAAATTATATATGGCATGGCCAGTGCATATCCCTTGGTATGCTTTATATTTGTGCCAGTTTATTTTAATTTGGGCATCACTTCAGTGTATCAATATATAGATTTAAGGTAAGTAAGTTTTTCTTTTATTTTATTGTCAAGTAATGACAGATGTTTTTTAGAAAGTTGATTTTTTACACAATTTTAATTGAAATTTTGTTAATTTTAAAATGTTACAGAAAAAACCTAAAATTTCACATAAATATTTTTTAATTAATTTCCTTGAAACTCGTAAGAAAAATTATTTTTACGGGCGTTAATGTCATTATATTATTCAGTACTGTGTATATAGTAAGTACTGTTAAACAAAACAAAAATATAAAAATTAAAAAAAAAAATAGTTAAAAAAGGACAATTTAAAAAAAATAAATTTGAGTTTAGTAATTTAAATAAGAGCAAATTTGTTTATCCTGTTTTCTTGCTCTTGTACATTTCCGTTTTGGCATTAAGTTTTACTAGATTAGGATGGCACCATTTGCTAGGAATTAATTTATTATGCTTTACTCAGAGATTTTTAAGAAACTTTAGAGAAATTTTCCACATAGTCTAAGGATAATGCTTTTAATACATAGTTCAGTGGCAGAGATACAAGCCGAGACAGCCTCCGACTTTTTTCGGCTTAAAAGCTTAAGCCAGCTTATACACTAACGTCGATAAAGATTGACATGTACACTGAAAAAAATCCATGCCTAATAAATACGAAAAATGTCGTACATTGTACGAATCGTTCGTTGTTTCGCACCACGAAATTTTTTCGTAATATATACAAAATTTACGAAATTTTTTATTATAATGCAAAATATTCTTGAAAAAATTAATTTACATAAATTGAAAAAAGGGAATTTTGAATAAATGTGGTAAAATTTATGAAATATTAATTTATTCAAACATTTTTGTTCATTTTAAAATAAATTTTCTAATTTTAGTTGAAAATTATTCTCCACACGAATTTTAAAATTTTTTTATGAAAATAATTCGAGAATAATATTATACTTTTTCTTAAATTTTATAAAAATGTTGTAGTTTTATTTAATCATAATAAAATTAATATCATTATGTTTAATTTCGCTTAAATTTAAGAAAAAATATTATGAAACGTTTTCGTAAAAATATAAAAGGGTTTTATTATGTAATATTTCGTATTATACACGAAATGTTTGTAAATATTACGAAAAAAGAAGTTACGAAATTTTTTTTCGTAAAGTTGAGCATGGATTATTTTCAGTGTATGTACTTCAGAAAATAAATTAACAAATTTGAAGGAGTTACCATATAATATTGTGCTAATAATTAAATAGTTAGAACTTTTATAACAATGTCCATTTTCTGCTAAAAAAAAAAAAAAAAAAAACTTATAGAGAGACACGTATCTATTTCACAGACTATTATACTATTCTATAATAAGCCGCCGCCGATCTTTTTGCATCGGCTTGTAGCTCTGGTCAGTGGCCTAATATTTACATTTACATCTTATTGTAATAAACAAAACTTCTTTTTTCTAATTGCTGTATAATTTAAAGTGCCTTTGACCCTCCTCTAGACCTGTTTTTTTTAATTTACAAAAGTTTTACAATGTTTTTGGTTTCACCCTATTGCTTATGTATTGCAGATTGCTTAGTTTATTTCCCCTTTAGAAAACTCAATTGTTTATTTATTCGTTTTGTTTGGTCTGTTTGAGACAACATTAACAAATTAAAAACTAAAGAGAAGAAGTAGTAGCAGATAAAAACAAAAGTAAATAAAAAATATAAATTAATAGAGGATGGTGTAAGTAAATAAGGAACAAACTAATTGCTTTTACAACAGCATAAAGTTTTGTCCTTTCCAAAAAAAGAAAGAAAGAAAGTACAAGCAACCAACAAGTCCAAGAAATCAATGATACGGGACAATTTGTAAAAATCTTACTAATAACAGAATAATTTCAATATTTCTCAAAACTTTTATTCTAATAACATTACCATTAAATTAACAACATTGCAAAATGTATGTGATAACAGAAAACATGTAGTCTAAAAGTAGGGTAGAGAAATATATGTTTTTCTTTCGAAAAAAAAACATGTCAGAACATTAGTTAAGATAAAATTTACAAGAATCCAATTTAGAAAAACAACTGCAACAACAATAGCAACGAAATATTACAAAATGATTAAAACACAAAAATAAATAGTTAAACAAAAAACAGAACAACACAACAACAGCAAAATAAAAAAAATATATATCTTAACAAGCTGAAAATTACAAAGAAATTGTTGTTCTTGGCTGCTCAATTAATTTAAATTTGGCAAAATGTTAAAGGACAAACAAAAGAGTAAGACAAAACCCAACAAACATATTTGTACAGTTCCCCTTTTTCCAATAAATATGGAGGAGTCGATCAAATGTCTTCGGATTTTAAATATTTATTTAAATCAGCAAAATTCTGAAACAACTCATGAAAATAAAATGTTTTGTCAGAAATAGCTAAACAGACAATAAAAACAACAACATGTTGCTCATTGTTATTAATATGCTTTTGGTGCTTTTAGTTTTCAAACATAAGAAGTTAAGGGCTGAAAACAACAACAATGTACAACATATGTTTTTTTTATTTGAGAATATATTTTTTTTAATATATATAAAATCGAAATCAATATGTTTGCTGGGCTTTAATATAGAAATAGTTTGTCTGTCCTTGTTTGTATTTGTGTTCACAATCAGTGACATGATAAATTCAAAACAAAACGACAACAAAACTCAAAACATTTGTTTGTTGTTTTTTTTACAACATGGTTAATTTGAAAGTATAATACAATAATAATAACAAAATGGAAACATGTAACAGAAGAAGTTTGTTATTTAAATAAAGGAGGCACCAATTATCGTTGGGCTGGCGGATACAGTTTGTAAGTGTTTGGGTGACTTGTTGGCATAAGTACATACATATTTGTTTGTCTGATTGTTTTTTTCCAAAAAATTAACAATATTTTCTCCGGAAACATTTTTCTTCAGTATTAGCTTTTTTTAACGCTTCCTTTCTCTAAGTGGCTGTAAATATGTATTAGCATCAATAATTTTAAAAATAACTAGACCTTGACAAAGTCTGATTAATGGAGTAGAATAATGGAGATCCCAGCAAAGAAATATATCAAACTTTTGAGCCAAAATATTCAACATTTCAAAACTTATGAAGATCAGCCTACAACAATAAGTATCTATGTTCGATAGGCTTCATCTCTATCATTAAATCATCAGAAAATTTCATTTTATTTTTTAGTTTCAAAATTGTAAAACAAATTCTTTACCGGGTTCCACAAAATCAAATGGAGATGTGTGACAATAGCGCAAACTATCAAACAATTTAAATTTCTATTTTAACAAAATTACTTAGTTTTGTGGTATGTTGGAAAATAGAGAGAAATAAAAGGGTGGTACTGCATGTACCAATACAAGAAATTATAATTATTTGCGAAATAAATAATACAATTTTCTTATAAAGTGTTGACAATTTTTTTTTTTATATTTTAAGTTATGCGTTTATTTTCGTTTGTCAGTTGTATTGTGTTTAAAAGTAAATTGAAAATTAATTTATTTTCGTTTGTCAGTTGTATTGTGTTTAAAAGTAAATTGAAAATTCATTAAATACTGAAACAATTTTAAATTTGAAATCATACAACGATAGCCAGTGACATTCGAAATACAAACACATACCACAGATTGTTACACAGACTATTGGCAAAGTAAACAGAAGATATGAAGGAGAGTGTGAACGATTGAGAAAACATTTCTTATTGAAATGTATGTTTTTAGTTTCAAATATAAATAGATACGAGATATAACTATTCAATAAAATATCTGATTTCTATTACAATAAAATATCTGCCTTCTGTCTGTCCGTCTCTTTTTCTACCTTTCTGTCTGACCGTTTGTCTGTATGACTTGCAGTCCTTGTTTCTGCCTATTTGTTTTCAAATACATTATAAACATTATTAAGGTAAACCAGTTCCATTCTGAATATATTTTTACCTAAATCATTCCATATATGTATATATACGGTTTGTAACAACATACAATGTTCAGAAGTTTTAAAAAAATAATCTGAATTATATCAATTTCTTCAGTAAGGTAATTTTTGTTAAAAGTTATCTGAGAACCTTAACATTCATTAAAGAAATAAATATGTATTTTTATTTAAAAATTTTAGTATAATTTCACCACTGTTACCTGTCACATTGCTTTCATTAGTGTTACTAAAACTATGTTTGCTGGTATGTTTGTATATGTGTATCTTGGTGATGTTGGCGTTGTCGTAGTTGTCATTAAAGTTGTAACTTATGTACATAGTTAGTATTGGATGTGCTGGTGGTATTATTGCTACTGTTGTCTAATGTTTCAACAGCTACAACTTCTGCTGTCATTATAATCGATGTGACATTTCAAACACAAACACAAAGGACACTTGTTTGCCTTTAGGACAAATATACATTTAATTCAATACAAATAGCAACAATGAAGAATCTAAAAACAGATGCCAAACGTACACACACACATACACCCGCTCACTAACAAACCTAAATACCCTCACTAAAATACAATGAATGTTGTAAATTTTACAGATATTTCATTTAAAAAATTATTTTAAAATCATTTAGTGTTTTGTAATAGTGTGCCAAAAAAAAATGAAAACAAAATATTTCCATAAATGGTGGAGGTGTATGTATATGTATGTATTGGTTGGCATAACAAATACTAGAATGTCTGTTTTTGTTTTCAAACATTTCGTTAGATTATTTCTTAATGAAGTATTTTGCATTTTTAATGAGCTAAATCATTAAATTGTTATTAAAATATTGTTGTAATCAACAGACAACAACATGAAAGAGAGAATAACGAGAATTTTACAGTTACAGCAACAGCTTTCAATGAACAAATGTAAGGAACAACAAAATATGTGGCAACATAGTGTTAGTAGGTGGCAGGCAGTTTTGGTATAAGCCACTATTTTACAACACCTACGGAAATAATAAACACACTACCCTTGTGTTGAGCTTAGAAATACAATGGCAATATAGAAGAGAGTAGATAATTTGTAAAATGTTTTTTGTTTTGTGAAATTTTCATTTATGTTTTATTTTTATAATGACAATAGAAAGCCACCAAAACAAGGAAGAAATACACCATTTACAAACAAACAAACAAATATTAATTAGAAATTCAATTAAGCATTTTCATTTTGTTTAAATATTGCTGATTAAGGGGAGCTTACTAATTGAAATTATTTTTAAATTTAATTAAACATTTTGTTATCTAAAAATTTCATCTTGTTGTTGGAACACTATGACGTTTTAGTGATATTTGAAAATTAAATTAAGTATACGTCGTGTCAGCACTCGATATTATTGACAACTGTAAAACTTGTATACAATGTAATAGAATTATTTAAAGCTTGAAATTCTAGTATGTATTTATATTAAAAGTAAGAAAGTCCTTTTAGAGGACATTATTATTTTCTCTTCCAAATAGAGCAATTTTAGTTTTAGGGAGAACAACAGTCAAAAACAAAGCCAATATTGCTAACAGATTTGACGTTTCTAGGGTTGTTTTTGGACTAGTTTGTTGACAAGTTAATTTACTTTAACTACTTATTAGCTCTTTACTAGTCTTTTTCATGTTCTAGTTACTACTAACATGATTAATATTGACTAGTATACCGACTCGCACCCTGTGTAGACTATTGAGTAATCTGGTGACTAGTATATTTACTGGTGACTAGTATATTTACGATTCTATTGATTAGGCTATTGACTATAATATTTACTAGTCGATTGACTTGTCTTTTTTCTAGTTGTTTGACTAGTATATTGCCTAGTCTATTGAATAGCCTAGTAACTAATATATTGACGCATCTGTGACTATTCTTTTAGCCACTCGAAAGATTTTTCTTTGAGTAAGTGCTAACTGACTAACTAGGTAATCTAAAGAAAGATATGTGTACTTACTAGTCTATTAACCAGTCTATTGACTTGTCTTCAAAAGCGCTAAGAAGATCGAAATGATTAGCTAAAATATTGTTGAATATATTACATTTCCTAACTTACCCAACTTACTGGTTTGGGCATCCAGGGAAATAACTGTAGACTGTAGCTGTAACTGCCTTACAAGAGCACAGACTACTCATTATATGGGGACATACATGATATGGAGATGCGTCACTGTTAAACACGATTGGAGTAAGAACTCAGGCTTCTAACTGTTAAATTTCGTCTGACGAAACGTTTGGGCTACGTTAAAGCGACTGTAGAAGCTGTTTAAATAAAGAAGAAGCTGTAACTGCCCAGCCTTACAAGAGCACAGACTACTCATAATATGGGAACATAAATGATATGGAGATGCGCCACTGTTAAACACGATCGGTTTTATTAAAAATACCGGCTGGTTTTCATGAAGGTAACAGGAATCAAGTAGTCAATGAAATTAGGAAGGGAAACCATTCTATCAACATAAATAGAATAGCGATTATAAGCGTATCACAACGGGCAACAAGCTCTCCGAGTTAATTCGCTAACTAGCGAACCCAACGTTACCTTAAAACTAAACCTTAACCTACTTGTTTATTTAGAAATGATAATTTCATCGTACTACATACAAATTAATACTTTTATATAAAATTACGTATGATTGATAATAAATGAAAAGGTAAATAAATATGACTCATACGTTATGATATTTAAAGCAAAATCTTAAGAAATTATTATTTTTTTAAGAAATGCTGTGTGACTGAAATAAACAAATATAAATAAACCAATTTAATGTGTAATTTGTTTAAATTTTTATTTAAATATTTTGAAAAACGTTTCTTAACTTTTAAAGTAAATGAATAAAAATCTACAAAAAAATTTGGTATTGGTTATTTGTATTTTACTTACTAATTATTATATAGTCATTGGGAATTACGTACCTAAAATATAAAAAAGAAAAATTGTTAAAAAAATATTAAATATTAAAAAAATTGTATCACTTAATTTATTGTTCAATAAACTATTTCTATATTTGTCAAAAATTTATCTTACTTATCGTATAAATTACACAAGAAAATGACATTATATATAAACAATTTGCATTAATATTGCAAACATAAGAAAGAAAAAATTCAACAAAAAAAATTAGAGCAGAGAAAACATTAATACTTAGATCCCAAAAAAATTGTTTGACAAATGATGACACAATAGAATTTGTACATTAAGCATATTATGGACATGTTAATGTCATCAATATGATATTCCAAAACTAAACTACTCAAGTATAATACTCTAACAAAAGAATACATATAAATCCTAATATACATAAGTATATACACAGAAAAAATTATCGGTAGTTTATTTTCAATTAACATGTTTTAATTTTCTTTATTTTTTATTTAAACAAATTTTTATTTGTCTTAATTATCTCGTTTTTTGAAACTGTTTGAAACTAAAGTGTAAAATTTTGATTAAATTTTTAATTAATTCAATTAATTTTTTAATTGATTGAAAAAATTTTTCTGGCCTTCTTTTCCATTTTAGATTTTTTTTAAATATTTTATTTTTAGTTTTTGTGCTAGCAATATTTATAATTCTTAAATAGTCCATAAAATTTTAGGCATATAATATTCAAGTTTCTTTACAATTTATGAAACACTTTATATGTTAAATTGTGTCAATAAAGTGATAATTTTTGAAAATGCTGAACGCATTGTTAAAGGTCTAGTATTCCTTTAACGTTGTGTGTAATCGATTAATAATTTGATTGTTTGAATCACCATCTTAATTGATTTATAAAAAATTCTCTATCAAACAGTTTAATTTATTTGATTAATAATTTAATAAAAAATCAATTTTATATTTATTAAATATTTAATTTATACAATTAATGAATTAATCAATTTTAAATCTTGTCTCAATTATTGACATTAATTGTTCTGATTAATCCATTATTTGGAAAAAATATATATATTTTTACTTTTTTACAAATTTGGTAATTGATATCATCATTTTGGTTATAGGTGCAAAACTTGCTTGATACAATTATTTTGATAATTAAAACTCATTTTCAGTTTTTTCTGTGTATGTATGCTTTAAATACATTTGGAATTCTATTTGTCCGTTCCTCAATCGTATCTTAACGATTGAACAGATCTAATAGATAATTAAAATTTCGAGCAAAAAAGTAAATAAAAAGAGCAAAATGAGAAATTAAAATTTGATCTTGAAGACTTAAGGATAGAAGAGGGCATTTTATATTTATTTCAGTAAAATTACAGCCTTTTTATCTAAGCTAATTTGGGAGAAATTTGGAAGTTTTCATAAATGTGCTACAGGCTTCAATAAAACATGAATAACTAAATCATTAAAATATATAATATCTTTGAAATTATTAATTAACCCAATCAACACCGGGTACAATAACCAAATGCTTTTATAAAACAAAAATTTACAAATAAAAAAAGAGTTCGAGATAAACCAACCTTCATAAATTTTAGACAAATAAGTGGTTAAGATTGTCTAACTAAGAGAGAATGAGCAAAAGACACATTAAGAAAGTTTATTTTTTATTATAACAACAAGTGTGTGTATGCGTGTATATTTACATTTTGATTTCCTTTTCCTTCAATATGCACGTAAATATGTATGTATTTATGTTTGTGAGCGGAAGAGAGAAGAAAAGCCCTGTTATTTGTTAAACGATTATCGTGTTCATATGAAATAAAACTTTATTTATTCATTCAGACACAAACACACACAGCACTTTTCGATTCGGTTGATGTTACTAGTGTTTTGAGTATTTTTATCTTTTATCGTGCACAAATAACAAAATGTACACAAATGGAGGAATACAATGCAAAACTATGATCCCCAGGGCGTTTAAATACACAAGCATAAAATTACATTACACATATACAGACAATGAATATTTACTGTTTTCTTTTATTTTTTTTTTTTTTTTGGTCGGAAATAGACATAAAGACGCAACAAAAGAAAAAACAAGATACGAAATCATCAAACGGAAACAAACAAATGGAAGTGATACTCACACCTAATACATTCAAATTTAGGCAAAAGTCAAATGCCATAAAAAGTAAATGAGAGAAAAAAATAAAAAGATTTTTTGGGTACACTTTTGTCCTTGTTGTTTTGTAACTAACAAACTAAGTAAATAAGTTATTTAGACCACACGTAATGTTTACATGCTCAGTCAAACGCACTAGACGTATGTTTCTAACAATAATGCCAAAACTTACGAATCTAACAATGTTATTGACGTTTGTGGCTGAAAATGATGAAACCTTTGTAAGTTTTTTTTTCTTTTTGGAATTGCTAAGAGGATATAATAATGAAAAAGGAAATAAAGAAAATTTGTTTGATTTGTAACCGACTTTAGATTGAAGCTAATTCGAACTTCGCGACGAACATGTACCAAACACTTTGAAAATGAAGTAGTTAAGTTTGTCTGACCTAATGATCGAATTTTGTTACTGTAATGAATAGCATTTGCAATATAGTAAATGTTAGATTTTTTTAATAGCATGAGATAGTTAATGATTGAGGAATTTTTTAATAACTTAAACAAAAAATTTTTATGTTACAAATTAATCTTTTACTTAATGGCATTGCTATAGTGTACATGTAAAAATTAGGAAATATTTTGGAAAAAAAAAACTTTCTATTTATATTTTTCTCAAAACCGCAAACATCCAACGCACAAATAATATAAAAAATAAACAATAACTACCCAGCAGTTTTACGCAACATTTTTCCCAAATGTCTCTAAGTAATGTGGAAAGAAGACACTTTATACCCATTCATTGGAAAATTTAGTTTAGCCCACCATGAGCCTAGCACACGATTACTAAAAAAGAACTAATCAGAGAAAACAGACATTCACCCATAACTGTGGGAAATTAAAAGCAACAACACAATAATGAAACCACATATTCATACAAACAAAAACTTTTATACATAAACATTCATACATACATAAGTATTTCAAACAATATGTTTACATATTGGTTAGTTTCCATAAAAAAAAAAGAAAAAATTTTAGTCACTCTATTGGTTCGTCCTTTCGACCTTTTTAACATGCACATACAATTTTGTCACTTACTATTCCATCTGTCAGTTTGCCTGTCAGTCATTTTGTCAAAACGTTCACGGAGAATGAGAGACATTGATCTAACAAACATCAGCAGTATAACAAACCAAACATATCTGTTCAGTCAGTCAACCATCATTTGTACTATGCGAGCAACAGTGGCAACAGCAACAACATTAAAAATGAAAACCAAAACCAGTCAACATATGATATTAAGCACAAACTTTACCCAGTAATTTTACTAGGTGTTTGTGTATCATTTTTTTATATATATTGTTGAGTCATTTGAAATGTTCTCTTTGTGTTGCTCAGGGGGTGTCAATCGCCACTTTATAGTTTCCTAAGAATACGGAGAGAAACTCAATTGTCATTCAGAGAGGTGTGTGAAAATTTATGTAATTAAATTGTCACTTTAATGTCACATATTAATTGAATGTTGAAACAGACACTTCCAACTGTAAGATACTATTTAAATATATATTCATAAACATTACCAATAACCAAACCAATATAACCATTTATTCATTTCATATTTATTATGTTTTGTTTTTCGCTTACTATTACACTTAGAAAATAGTCAAATAAAGTCTTAAAAGAACTTTATTTGTAGCAACATAACTACAATTAGACTAAACACAAGGCTGAACACAAGGAATTTTTGAAGACTGAATACAAGGAATTTTTCTACAAATTTTAAATATTAATAAAATTTGGTTGATATTGAAAAGGATCACGATTTTCAAGTGGAAATCATAGTTACACAGATAAAATTAATCTAGTATTTTTTTCTAAAATGAAGTATGAAATACTTGATTCAATATGTGCGGAGTAACTAAACATTTTCAAGATCAAACCATATTCATATTTTTATTTTATATTTTTTTAAACTTCCGTTTTGATTTAAGTTCAAATTAAAAAAAAAGTAGGAAAGTATAGTCGGGCATGGCCGACCATATATTATATGGTATATTTTTAAAATTTTTACTTTTTATAAAATTTTTATTTTTTGTAAAGAAACTTTTATGTTGAATATTACTATAATGTCAAAATATTTAAGCCATTTATTGATAAAAAACTAAAATTTCTAAATGAGGCTCAATATAGGTCAAATATGGGCCGATCCTCGGTAAATTTGGGAAAAGGATATATTTCTAAATTACAGTTAGTTTTGTTGAGTTTCATTGCGATACAAATGGTTACAAGTCAATTTTAGACGTTTAAGTCATTTTTTGAAGGGGGGTTTGTATGGGGGCTAGGGTCAAATATAGGCCGATCCTTACGAAAATCTGTAGTATCATTTATACTTATATAAAACTTATTTGTGCCAATTTTTAGAGAGGTAGCAGAATATTTGACGTAATTATAGCATAAAAAGTTAAAATCGGGAGGTACGGTTGTATGGGGTCTAGGTGAAATAATGGACCGATTTCAACCATTTTTAATAGACTTCGTCCTTGTGTCAAAAAACATGCTTGGTCCAAATTTCATCAAATTATCTTGAAAATTGCGGGCTGTACCTTGCGCACAAGGTTTACATGGACAGCCAGCCAGCCAGCCGGACAGACGGACGGACGGACATGTCATAATCGATTCAAAAAATGATTCTGAATCGATCGGTATACTTTAAGGTGGGTATTGGACCAATATTTTTGTATGTTACAAACAACAGCACAAACGTATAATACCCTCCCCACTATAGTGGTGTAGGGTATAAATATTAAATTAGAATTCAAACATTCTTAAGAGAAGAGAATTATACGAATACATTCTAGATTAAAGTTGAGAAATATTTAGTTTAATTATGTATGCGACTTTTCTTTCTGTATAAAAAATTTATAAAATTTTGCACAAACGAAAACCATTGGGCCATGCATAGAAAAATAATTCATATCTGGAATGAGTTTGGTAATAAATATTATGAATTTAAGAACATTTTTATTAAAAATATTAAAAATTCATAAAATGTATGAATTTGTACATGACGAAATTTTTTTAAAACGTAATTTTTTCTACGATATTTATTATCTACTAAACTATTTCCATATTCAGCAGATAGTAATCCTTAATTAGCAAATTTTGTATAATTAAAAAAATAGAAATTGATATGTTGAAAATCCAATTCTAAAACAAGAAAATATCACAAACAATTTAAAAATCTTAGACATAAAAAAATGTTCCAAGAAAAAATTATTATTTTGTATAATTAAAAAAAATAGAAATTGAAATGTTGAAAATCTAATTCTAAAACAAGAAAATATCAGCAATCATACCATTTAGGATCTTATTCTTAAATATTATTAACTTTTGTCAATGAAACCAGATGATAATATTTATGCTGAAACTTTTTTCTGTGTAAGCTGAAAGAATAAATTCAATAAATGTAACAAAATTTCATGTAAAATATATTATAAACATGCATTTTTTTATTCTATGTGTATCCTACTGTTTTTGTTATTCCTATTTGTAACGTATTATTGCTATCATGTTGTTGACGAATCTCTGTTATTTTTGTTAAGAACTTTACTGGTCAAAGTGCGTGTATATGTATGTAACTATGAGTGTTTTGAATGTTTTTTTTTTAGCTCAAAATGTTTACACATTCTCATCAAATACATAAAATAAAACAAATACATATGTATATTAGGGTGGACCCCTAATGCTCTTATCGAAAATTTAAAGTTTTAAATTACGATACCATTTTCTAAATTACATTTTTTGTCCTGATGTCAATATTTGGTGAGATTAAAAAGTGCATTCTTAAAGTTTTATGATTTTATCCTTTTAATGACATATCAAACATGTGCGATTACAGAAATATTAAAAAATTGAGTTATATAATGAAAATAACATAAATTTTTGGATTTTCAAGTTTGTTTTTCCAGCTCACCAAATATTGATAAAATTTAAAAAAAAAATATTTCTAAAATTAACCAATTCTCATGCGATAAAATTCTTTAAAAAAAAAGTGATTTCCCTATTGTACATGTTCATATTATTTTGACAATTCTTAACATGATTTATTTGATTTATGTTGATTCGTTTACATGTTGTTCAACACAACACAACCCAACCACCAGCCATTGTCCCGTTAAATATTTAACAGACATCACCACATAAACAATCTCTTCATGCTGTTTAAATTCATCTCATATAAAGGGTATAGAGAAAAATTTTTACACAAATATAACCACTAAGTTAACGGTATTATATTATTTTTATTTTTTGGTTATTCAGTTGTCTAGTTTATTGTCCATTATTTATTTTGACATGTTATTTTCATTTTTGTATTAAATTGTGAAGAGATATTTGTTACCATTCTGGTTACAGTAGAACCTCGTTAAATACTGCAGATTTAAATAAATTTCAATATATAAGAAAAATTCTCTTAATTCAATTAATTTATCATTATTGCACAAAAACTGTTTCTGCATAATTTGTTAGAAAAAAATTGTTATAACTTTTATTCAACATTGAATCAGAGTTTACTGTATGCTCTTTTTTAATATCCTTGTTGTTTACTGTTTGTTGTGATTTTTTAGGAAATTGAAGTTATAGTCATTATTCTTCTAATACTATGTTTGGTTTTTTTGTTATTATCCATTATCTATAAATATAAAGGCGTTTTTGTTTTGTTAATAAATCTTTAGAAGATGACTGTTAATTTGTTTATAATTCGTTAAAAAAAAATGTTATGTTAAATTAAAATGTTATTATAGATTTCTATTCAATATTTACTCAATGACAATCTTTGACAATCTTAAATAATTTACAAATAAGCATACATTTAGGACAAAATTATCATGTATTTTTAAATTTGATAAAACTGTATGAAAGACTTTAGAATCAAGCAGAAGTTATTTTCATATATATTCTTAAAAGAAAAGATTTAACATCTTTTTTAATTTATTTATTTTTGTGTGAAATATTGATGTCTTGAGCTACGTATACGTGGTTGTCAGATCTTACAACGTTGACATAAAAATGTTCAGAAAATGTCTAACAATCGTGTGGACACACAATTTTTTTTATAAAGCATTTCAGACTATTTTGCAAAACAAAAATTGTAAATTTACAAGTTTATCAGACAATTTTTCCACATCATTGTAAGATCTAACAACGTGCATACATAGCTTCACTTAATTCCAATTTTCTAATGCCGATTACTTGAAAATTGTAAAAGATTATAAGCATGTTTTTTGAGGTTTATCCGTGCACTTTTATAAAATAGAAATCTTTGAAAACACAAAAATAGTGACACAGGATTTTAAGCCGTCAACAACGCCGCAGAATAAATAGATGTTAAAAAAGTCTTTTAAAACGTTTATCCTTTAATAAAAATAAATTAAGGTTTTTTATATTATTTAAAAAATTGTAAAAGACTTTTTTATATCTTTTGATACTGACAGAATAAAATAAAAAAATACTAGTATTTTTTATCTTGTTCGCTTGACATAAAATTCGACATTATTTGATCACTAGAAATATTATCATTATTTTTTTCAAAAATTTACTTTTTAAAACTTTAAAGTGCTTCAAAAAGGACTCATAATCTCGAAATGAAAAACTAAAACTGCAGTTCTCCCATTAAATTCATAATTTCAGACGTATATCATCCGGTTCGTGTTTAATTTTAAGTGTCAGACGGTGTTATTATAATTATTCGAAATCGACAATTAATCATTTGAATACGCTAGTAAATATTGTAGTACTTTTTTTTAATACAATTTCAAGCTTCATACATATTTAAGTAATTTATTGGAGAAATTACTAAATCCAACTACCTACACACCTGACATACATTTTTTCAAGTATAAAAATATACCCACTTAAGTATTCGCACTATTACAAGTCATTATCATCATCACCATCATCAATGACACCATTTATTTGCAGCCATTGTTTCCGCTGCCGTTATAGATATAACTGTTTATATTTTCAGTCAAAATAATAGATTTATAAATATTAGTGGGATGTTTCAATAACATACTTCTTTCCGAATTCCAAAATTGTTTCTTATCAGCAACATACAAAATTATGATAAAAAATACGCCCTAAGAAAAATAAAGGTACTCTAATACCATAGGTACCCATAAAGGTATTCTAATATGTATATAAAACATGAGTGTAAATTATGATCATCACTATAGTATTTAAGAAATGTTGCAAGTTATGTTGAAAAGAATAATGTTTTACTTTTTTATATAATAACAATAATATATGCACATGAAGATACTGTTCATCATTCTACAATATCTTTTTAAAGCTCTTATTTTGTTTTCTTCGTCGTTTCAATCTTTAGTCTGTCAGGTAGTAAATACTAGATAGAACAAAGTAGTACATTCATAACTAGTTATGTGTTTATAAACTTTTGCTGTTATTCTCTTATTATTTTTGCTACAACAGCAACAGGAAGAAAAAAAATCATAATACTTAAAGTTTGAAAAAAAACACACGTCACAGCCACAACAGGATAATCAAGGCACGTAAAATATGTAAAAATTTGTATGTAGTAATATTTTATAGAACATCGATCGGCCACCATAGACAATAGGGCCCGAAAGTATTTGACTAATACTTGAATATAAACGAAATAAAACAAAAGAAAAGCCAACTTAAATTTAAAAAATATGGTACCTCTTTAATAAGGACTTGTTTCATTTTTGTGAAATATCTTCCCTTTTTGTCGATCCTAGCATAACTGTAGCATAAAAAATGGATTGATTTTTATATATTTTCCTAAGTTTATATATTTCTTCATAACATATATTGCCTTTTCTTATAGACCTATTTTCTTAAACGATCTAATAGTGCGTTCGATTACAATAGAATTTTAATTGTAATATAATTAAAAAGTATCCACTTTCACTGTCTTCCCAACAACTGTAGTGTCTTTCAGGCTGAAATATTTGCAATAATGTCAGCCTGTAGGGTATAACATGACCTCAATACTCGCGGCAACATAGAGAAACCGCTTCCTTATAAATGCCATAAACAATAAATGCAATTTCTATGTTCTCTCCATTAAAGCTTTCACCTCCCGCAAATTCTTACTTCTCTATGTTTAGCTAATGTCATTATTGTTCATTAAAATCCATTTTATATAGACATAAGCACAACACAGATTTTCTAATTTGTTTTATTTATTACCCGCTACACTAAATGTTAACAAAATGAACGATTTTAAAAATCACTGTTTTATAATCGAGGTGACATTAGAGTTGACTGAATGGGACAGAGAAAGAGAGAGAGAGAGAGAGAGAGAGAGAGAGAAAAAGTACTTAACAAAGTTAACGATGTTTGCGTATTAACAATATTATGCTTGCTACATGAGTTTACTCTATTTTTATCGAATTGCAAATGTTAATGACATTACTGTGTTGTACGGCAAACATAATCATGGTCTATTTATGGATGTGTGTACGTATGTACGTTTTTGTCAAATAATAAACACGCACACAAGAGTAGTAAAAGGTAGAGAAAGAGAAAAGTCTATCAACACATTTAAGTTGTGATGACGTTGACACAAATATATCATCACACTTTTTCCAATTGACAAATGAAAGAATGAATGTATAATGATAATGATGATGTCGTTGATGTTGATAACTATAAACATGAATGCAGCCCCGCATACCGCATGTTGGTTTTCCTTTTTATAATTCTTTTCATTATTAGAAATTTATCTATGACATATCTCCTTAATGTTAGACATTAAAGGAAAATACTGTCTTAAAAGGATACACTTACAACTTGTAAAACTTTTGGGATATATTTCTATTTTGGTATATTTGGTGTGTGGTAATATTCAGGTAATGATTTGTTGTTACATAAATTTGTATATGTAAAGCTAGACACGTACATTTAAGACTCGTGTGTTGTTCGAATTCACATCAAAGTGCATTTATAAACGAAACTCAGTACTTGACTTTTACTCTGACTTTTATAATAAATGTTATTTATTATTGTAGTGAATATATACAAATGTTTATACATACATAAATAGATTACAGATGTAAAGAATACACCACATAATATGTAATCGTATACATGTTTATGTACTCGCACTCATTTGTTGTGTCTTTCATTGATGAATTGCTTTTGCCTCTTCTCATGTTGTTCTGTTTGTTTTTGTAATTTTCTTATTACAAATTTAAAAGAGCATTATGAGAAATACAACAACAGCAGCAGCAACAAAATGGAAAACATAGCTCTTTGAGACGTGACATATTTGTAACCAAAGTTATTGCAAAAACACAAATAAACAGAAGAGAAATATAAAAAATTAGTAAACAGAATGTACAAAAAACATTATGGCAAAGATGTGACCGGAAAACATTGGTAAATATATCTTAAGATTACTTGTCTTTTAGCACACCGCAAAGTGGGAATGTCTAGCGGGACCGGAATTCACAGAAAAATTCTAAAATACACATTTATATTCCTTTAATTTTCAGTTTAGTTCTAGTTTTATCCTATTCTGATCTAGTTCTAGATCCAGTTTAAATTTCATAAAATTTTATATAAAATTACTTAAAATGTAAACATTAATTTGAAACATTAAAAACAACAAAAAGTTTTCGCAGAAAAATCAAATTAGTACTAGAACAATCAAAATAAATACATAATTTTCGAATGCTAATAATCACTATAAAATTCCTTAATGCTTTCGTAGTAGTATAACAGTACGTATGATTTATTTTCAATTTACACAATACATTAAAATCACTCATGCGTCAAATAACCTTTAAAGTTCATTTTTAAATCCAATTAAATGTAATTTTTCATGAGAAATTCATAAATAATTTAATAATTAATCCCAAATATTTTAAGAGAAAATATTTTCAACACTTTATTTAATAAAAAACTTAAACTTCTTAAATAATTTTTTATATTTAAACATAACATACAAAGTAAAATTAAAAGGATTTAAGAACAAAAAATAATATAATTTCTGTTAACTGTCAACACTAATAAACGGTTGAACTGCCACAAATTAAATACTGTAAGCACACACCACACATACTTTTATATAGTTGAGTTTATGCATGAAAGTAAAATACTTCAACGCATTTTCAATATTTAACAACATTAATGATACAAAAATAAAATTTTTTATTATTTTTTTCTGCTTTTGGTCTTTCTTATATGTATGTATATTTGAATGCAATTTTTGTGCTATGTAAGTAATATTGACCAAAAGAGGATGTTGTAAATTTATGGAAATGCTCCGAAACCTTTCAGGATGTCCAATACGACAAAAAACGAAAAATAAACAAATAATGAAAAACAACTATAGCTGAGAGATGTTCAAATAGCTCGTTTACAACTTTGATGTACACTTAAAGAATATTTTGTTTGGTTTATTATTCGAATATTATAACGTTTGGTTCAGTTCTACAAAAACATTCAGTTCAGTTCTAGTTCAGTTCTAGTTCAGTTCTAGTTCAGTTCTAGTTCAGTTCTAGTTCAGTTCTAGTTCAGTTCTAGTTCAGTTCTAGTTCAGTTCTAGTTCAGTTCTAGTTCAGTTCTAGTTCAGTTCTAGTTCAGTTCTAGTTCAGTTCTAGTTCAGTTCTAGTTCAGTTCTAGTTCAGTTCTTGTTCAGTTCTAGTTCAGTTCTAGTTCAGTTCTAGTTCAGTTCTAGTTCAGTTAGAACATTAGAAATCGTGTCCTCTTTTTATTTAATTTGTGTTTCCTTTTTATTTGTATTTACCTAAAAAATATCACAAAAATAATACGAGATTATATCATTAAAAATATTATAAAATTTATTTTATGCGGAAATTCCCGAAATCACTGGAAATTTCAAAATGAATCCAGTTTTTTCGGAAAATTTAATAGTGCGGAAAAAGAAAAACACTACTTGCTATGAACTCTTCAAATTGTTATAAATACGCTGCATTTGCAACTCCATTTAAATTATCATTATCTGTTACATTCTTTAAGTGTAACAATAAAAATTTAATAATATGTATGAGTTGCTATGATACCCTCCCTGCCAAAGTAACAACGAAATGACAAGTAATTTTACACGGATATCCGTAACAGAAAAGAAACAAAATGCAACTGCAACGATAATAATTCAACAACGTCACTGATGCCACTGAAGGATAATATTTTTCTACTTGAATTGAAGGTATAAGAGATAATTGCATATCACATGCATATTAGCAAGTTGCAGCACATACACACTATAAGCATTTATGTATGTGTACAACTATGCAGTTTACATCTTTTTGTGGAAACATTAAAATGCGCACATAACATAAGAAATGTAGCAATTTTAATTAAGAATAAATTAATAAATGTTTTCTACACGTTTAACAGTTTGTCACAGTTGTAACAAAATATATGGCAAATGATTGATACAATGTCACATAAAAATTACAATAATAATGTTGGGGTTTTTAAAAGTACTCGTTAAAGTTTGAAACTTTATTTAAGTGTATTTTATATATTTTGTTGCTTAAGGAAGAAATTATGTGTGTATGTGTTTTTATACAATTTTACCCTTAGGTCATACATAAAAAACAAAATCTTGCTGAAATAGAATCTAATCTATAAACACGAGTGTGTAGTAACTTTTATGTATGTAATATCTTGAAGTGGCAATGGAAATAATAAAGGTTTAGAAATTAGGCATTATTTTTGATCATCAAGACAGATCAAGCTCAAGGTAGAACATATTTCTCACTACGTTTAGCACAAGTAGCACAACTCTACACTTTAATATACTTTCCAGTTTGGAGTGCCACTTCTGGTGTTCTATGCTAAAGTAAGGATTAATTTCTAATCCGCAATACTAAAAGTATATACGCTTCATTTAATTCAAAAAATTATAAACAAAATATTGTACTAACCAAATATTTCAAATACATACTGTCAAAAAGAATACTGCGGGATACACAAAGATATAAAATGTATTGTATATATGTGTAAATCTGATAAAGTACTTTTGTTTGAGTTAAGTGAAGTAATGCACTTAATTTTTACAACTGTTGTGTTTTACATACAAGCACAGTAACACACATAGACAGAGGAATATGTATGTAGTACATTCTCACATTTATTTTGCTGTAGCCTGGAGGATCGTTAAGTTTCAGCAAAATGTTTGTACTTGTAATCGTATGTACATACACATTTTAGCATACTTGCAAATACTTTTCCCAAATGTATGAAAAATGATAATGATTTTTTTTACAAAAGAAACATATAACCGGTAGAAAATTTATTCTTCGATTATAAAAGAAAAAAATTATAAAATTATCATTCTTGTACCATGGTATCAGTTGAAAGCAAATACAAACCCCTGTAATACATAAGTCTGACAAACAATTTTAACATAAAGACTGGGATTTTATGGAATTTAGTAACATGCTGAAACCTCCAGTGAAGGGCCAAGCACTTTATATTTCGGGAAATCTTTTTATCAAGACCCCTCTGTACGTTTAAGTTTGCAAAACTACCTCAAGGTATATTACACATATAGTGTGATTTTGCAGCATGGAAAACCTTTTTCTCTCCAAACATCAAAATCTATTAATTTCCTATTGACCAGTATTCATTCTATACGCAATTAATGGTATAATCATCTTAAAAAAATAAAATATAACAAAAAGTCCCAACTTTGTAGTTGTAAGTAAATTCAAATACTTTTATACACACTTACGACTTCGAATGCTTAAGAAACAGAATGAATGGAAATGTATAGAATTGACTAGAATAGAAAAGAAAATACAAAAAAGACCTAAGACTCTGAAAAACATTAAATTTGTTACAAAAGAATTACACAAAGAATAAAATAAAAAAGTTTGAAAAAAGTTTTTTTTTTCTTTCTGTTACTTTAGTAACTACATAAATGGTTTGTTGTATATGGATGATATAAAATGAAACAGTGGTTAGAGAGGAAAATGTACAATAATAATAAGAAGAGACTTGCAAAACTAATCATGCAAATGGAATTCAGTAAGTTACTTGATTAGACTTGATCACTGTATCGCTGTTACTACAACATTTGTAGCTTTTTCTTCTCAGTTTGTCACTTTTAATGTGGTTTACTGTAGATTTACTTAGAATATGTTTTCCTGTAAAACATGTATTCCTTACGAAATTTTTTTTAGCACATAAAAACGCACCAAAATACACCTTAACTATTACAAATACTTATATAAATGAAGAGCAAAATATTTTGTAGGAAAAAGTTGACAATAAAATACAATACTGGTTTAAGTTTATGAGACATAACGTATGCAAAAGAAAAGTGGAATAAGTTTTAATAACCTACAATACTAAAAGAAAGGGTATTATAAGTTTATAGCTGATGTTTGTAACGCTTAGTAATATAATTCCCACAAAGTTAAACGCTACTGAATTATCTTACTATCTCATCGCAAAATCGAAACAACTGAACTTAGAATCATGAAATTTTCACAGCAGATATGTTTTTTGGTTATGTAGATCCACAATATTACTAATATAGGTAAAATGTTAAATACAGCTATAACTACTTTTAAATTAAGCAGATGGGTCTCAGGTACTTATTTGAAATTCGTACTTTTGAGGATTTAAAATGTGTAACAAATGTGATTTTGGCACCTTTTTTGTCCCTTTATAATATTTATAACTTATTTTTTAATTTTTTTATGAAAATTTAATTTATAAACCTCTGATAAATGTTTATGAACAAAACTCTGCTAACATATCTTTCAATAATACGACACTGAAGTGTTGTACTTTTCATAATTTAGTACTTTATGGTTGTAAAAATTTATTCTTGGTACTTTTTTCAGTACATTAAGGAAAGTTTATCGACTTGTAGACGTATACCAATTCACTGGGAAAAAAAAGTACCAAAATGGGTAAAAACGCGAAATTTAATTTATTCAAACTAATTCAGGCAATTTTTATAAAATTGTTTATTTAAAGGGCATTCAGACGATCACACTTTACGTACGACAAGTCTAATGAAAAAGTAAAATGAAATTCCATCCGTATATCAAAAAAGAGAATAAAAGTCCTATGATTTATATATTTTGTGTTTACACGATTGGTATAAAACAATAAAAAAGTCAGATGGAAACAGCTGTTTCATTTTTTATATATGTTTACATAAAAATACATCCCTGATCTAATGCGACCTGCTTGTTTTTTGAATCATTTCAAAAAATGAAGAGAGCCATACGACTGTCCATCTGTATTCTCTCTCAATTTGTGATGGTTTCATTACATATTGCGTTTAGACGATACCATCCGTGCTCTTCTACACAAAATTTTGACAGATAATATTACTTGTGTGATCGTGTAAAGCTGGCTTTACTCACACAAAATATCATATTGGTATATTATTTTTGAATTCATGTACTTATCCTTATATAGCTAATTTTTCACAATTTTTCCAGACAAATGAATGCAGATTTTAATTATTTGTGTTTTATCTGTGATATATAGACTTAAACATGAAATATTTTATAAACTTAACTTTCAAAAAGTTCCTATTTTTACATATTAGTACTTTCCACAAAAATCAAATTTATTCCACTTTCCTTTTTTTTCTTCAAATGATTCTGTTCTTCTTTAGGACAGAACTTTTTAGTACTTTTGATCTCTCAAATAGTACTTTTTGAAAATTCAACCTAGAAACATAAATTTGAACATGACTAAATGATAATCGGTAAGCAATCTGATAAACCGGAAAACATGATACACGCTCCGTATTAAATAAGCATTTGTTGAGACAAATTTTTGTAATTTTTCGTTTTTCAGGTGGTATTTTTTTAATTTTTTACAATATTGTGCATAGAAATATAAAAAAAGACTTTTTGTGCATCAAATTATATTTTATGTTTTTTTTTAATTTTCTACAATATTGAACACAGAAACCTTTGATTAAATGAATATCTGTAGGAGTTATTTTATAGTATTTATTTTTTCTTCAAATAGTACTTTTGAAAATTTCTGTAATGTGGAAGCTAAACAAATGACATTAAAAATACCCTCTCCTTTCTAAATGCGAATTTTTAGGTGATAAATTTCAATAATATTGAACGTAAAAAACTGAAACATTAAAAGATTTTTTAATCAATTAAAAATTTATATAATAACACCTAGTATTTATATAATAACATTCTAGTATTACATTCATTGTAATAGTTTTTTTTTTTTTTTTTTTGATCAGTATTTTCAATATAATATTTAATGAAAACCAATTTTTCAAATGTCTTTCTTTTTAACTAGCGAAAATCTCTTAAATATTAATATTGCATTTGAAAATATTTAGACAATCTGCACAACTATGTTTTAAAAATTATGATATCGATATCAAATTTAAAATTATAGCTTTTTAAGTGGACCTTTAGTAGCTTATTATATAGTCGGCTTTTGTCCCATTTTACTTTTTTTATTAACATTTACGTTGCATAAGACTTGCGGAGATTTTCTACAACATTTTTATGACATTACTATGTGACTAGAAGGTTGAAGTATTTGCCAAATAAAATACAACTAGAAAAAATAACAATCGGTGAGAACAGCCTTTTAGAAAAATTTCTCTCTTGGGCGAAATCAAAGAAGGATTTCCACACTCGTAAAATGAAATTGTATAGCATTAAAGTAGTAAATCTTGCAAAAATCTTTAACTATAGATTTAAGTTAAAAGATCAAATTTAAACTAGTGATTAGAGGTAGATCACAATTTTTTTATTTTTATTATTTTTCTCAAAATCTTTTCGTATTCATAACATTGTATGTTTTATGACAAATACAAAAAAAAATAGAATTGTCACAAAAAGTATATTTCTTAATTTGTTTACAAATATACACAAGTTTGTTGCATAAAAAATGAGAACTTTAGTATATACTGTTTTATTATTACTTAAACCCCCCCATCCTTTTAAATGTAAAATCTAACAAACTTTGTCATAAGAGAAAAAAAAATTGAAAGAAATTTGAAATACTTATTCTCGTATCTGTTAGAGAGATAAAGTTTTAATAATCTTAAATATGCTTTAAGGGTAAAATATGTTGCCCTGTATACTTGTACCAAAAAAAAAAGTAATTTCTTAAGTTTAGTTTAAAACATATTTTTGCTTAAAGTTTTGTTTATCAAAGTTTTTAAGCAATTTAAATTAATTGATAAATTCAATTCAAAGTATTATGTAATAGCAAAATCATTTGGTAAATAACTTAAATTTTTTAGTAGCTTTTATTTTATGAATTTTATAACAAAAATTATCATCGTATTAAGTTTACTTTACTCCACTATAGTGAGATACGTATTATGAGTTTGATCTGTTAATTGTAACACCTAAAAATAATGATCATATACTCATCTTAAAGTATACCAATCAGCAAAAAATATGTATTACCTAATTTGTTTGTGGTTCAGTACAAACCTTGTGACCACTCTACAGATGGCAATTTTAAAGATAAATTGATGAAAATCGGGCAAAACCTCTTGAAAATTGTTGATGTCGGTCCATTATTTCTCTTAGCTTCCATACAATTATACCCCAGAATAAGTACTGAAGAATGTTAAATGTTTCAGTATCTCTACAACATTCATAGTTGTGTAGAAGTCCAAATATTACTGGCAATTTGCTTAATAATGATCGAGTCTCTTTTGACCCAATTATCTCAACAAAGTCCTCTTTAGAAAATGGCTTGAAGATCAATAATTTACATATTAGCACTAGTATCATGACAAGATCCTACACAAATAACTAATAAAAGTAAATCTCTTTAACAATATTTATAACGATACTACTATATTTACTCTCATCTTTAGGAATGAGTTTAAATTTTCAGTGTGATTTCTGGGACATTATCAAGTTTTCGTCGAAATTAAATTTATAAATTCTGACAGTGACGGGTCTTGCCAGCCCGAATACCTAGAATGAATGTGACGGATATTATTGTTTACGTGTGTCTCACAAAATCTTCGGAATAGTTTATGGATTCTTACTTCGGTCTACCGGTGACGTTTCTAGGTGCTGTTACCGACTCAAAAGTGATTATCTCATCTACATGGTTGTCAACGGAAGTGATGTTTTTGCATTTTTAAAGCCACGAGGCAGCAATAGTCAGAGAGTAGATAGCTAGTAGATATACTTGAGTAAAGTGCACGTATCGTGGACCGGAAATTCCATAAACGTTAATTGCCACCGACGTGTAAAAAGCACTGTCGGTGGTGAGTCATTACAGAAGCTCACCTAGTCGTTGAAAAAGAGCACCGAGAAATAAGACCAACACAGCAAGTGTTCACTTAAAGCACTACAACATTTATTCATCCAGAGAGTGATATCACAACCACTTATTGAAAAATTGTAAGAAAACTCAGGAAGCATCAGACCTCTTTTTATTTACCAACAAAAATTTTCCATTAAAATAAGGCCCGTTATTGGGCCTGATCTTTACATAGTCTAAAGCGATTAACTATTAAACTCCGTTCGAATGTCAAAAAACTTCAGTGCGTTATTTAATTCGTTACATACTTTGAAAGGAAGATGTACCGACTCACCCTTTATGGAAAGCCTGTTTTTGTTACCCCTCTCAAAATTTACCTTGCTCAGTTTTATGATAATTCCCACCCAAAGCACTGGTAAGCTCAGTTGGGAATTGAACCCACCATCTACGGTCTACCAGATTAGAACACTAATCACTAACCTACAGGAAGCCACTATTTCAGTGCAATATTTTTTTATACCCTACACCACTTTAGTGGGGTTTGTGCTGATGTTTGTAACGCATAATAATATTGGTCCTATACCCACCTTAAAGTATACCATCGGCTTAGAATCATTTTCTGAGTCGATTTACCTATGTCCGTCCGTCTATGTAAATTTTATAATCAAACTACAGGCTGCAATTTTGAAGATAATTGAATGAACGACGGGACGAACCCTATTGAAAATGGTTAAGATCGGTCCTTTATTTTACCTAGCCCCCATACAAGTGTACCCCCCATAAAGGGCTTGTAAACATTGTAATCAAACTACAGGTCGCAATTTTGGAGATAATTCAATGAAATTTGGCACACGATCCTTTATGGTACTGTAGACGAAGCCTATTGAAAATGGTTAACATCGGTCCATTATTTCACCTAGCCCCCATACAACTGAAACCCCGAATAGGGCTTTTAAGTTCATAATTATGCTTAATATACTCGTATCTCGACAAAAAGCTGCAAAACAAAAAAAGTTCTATACTAGTCTTGATGACCCTGATGAATTTTATAATTATAGGGCCTTATTTGACCCTAGCCCCTCTAAAAAGTCCCCATCAAAATTTAAATTAAATATCCACAGTTTTATTAAACAGTAAATGGCTTTAGTATATCTGAGGCAAGGTACAATTCAACTTAAATGCTTTATTATGAAAACTAAATCACATTTTATTCGTATACAGGTGTAGGGTATTATATGGTCGGCATCGCTCGACTATAAGTTCTTACTTGTTTAATTTAGGAAATGATTCTTAAATATAATTTATATAAAATTGATATATTTAAACAAATTCTTAACAATTTAGTTACAAAATAAAGAAAAATTTAACAATGTGCCTATCATTTAAATAAATTATATAGACTTTTAACCCAATTTTTGTTCTAATAATTTTCTATTTGATATAGCAATGAATCAGACAAGCATAACTTTCATTTTTAATTTTTTACACCATTTTTTTAAATTTTCTCTAAATTTATTTATTTTATAATTTTTTTCATTTATTTTACAGATTTAAATCACGCATGGTTCGCTGCTTAGCATCATTCACTTATATAATACGTCAAATGTGTTCGCTAGGTGTCACCGTCTATACACCCAGTGTAGCATTATCTACAGTGATTGGAATACCGTATTGGGCATCCATTTGTTGTATGACAACAATATGTGTATTTTTCTCAATTAAGGTAGGTGTAGATGTGGTGGTGGCGGTTGGTTGGTTAACAAACTAAAACATTTTCTTAAAATAGATACAAAATTTGATGTTCAATAATAAATCTTATTTGTTTCACGTTCTTTCTGATTTTAGGGTGGTCTTAAGGCAGCCATAAATGCTGATGTTATACAAACTGTCACAGTTATTATTGTTTCTATAGCCATTATTATTAAAGGTACCATATTTAGTGGTGGCGTGAAACGAGTTTACGATATAAATCGTAATGATGGTAAGTATACTAACGCACAAACAGAAATAGTAAATAAAAAAAATTTACGAAATGATTTAGTAACCGAGGGGAAAGTGTTGTCATTACGTTATGCTAGGGCATGGTAGCTAATAATTTGCTTAGATACTTTTATTATGGTGTATGTTTCCGCAGTATCTGCTTTATTCCCTTTTTAAAATATTATAAATTTGATTTAAAATTTCTTGAGCTTTCAATCTTAAGATATAAGTTGTTATCTTCAATAATTCTATATTTTACTTATCTTGTTGATTCACTTATAGAACATGCTACTATTTTATAGAATAGAGCTGAATAATAAATGTTGGTAAATGTTTTCCATGTGAACGCATAAATACTCATTTAATTTCGCTATTACAATTGAGTTATAAAAAATGCGTTGACATTTCCATACGATTTAAACATCTTTGGCTATTATTTACATGTACATATTTACGCGTTTTGAAAGTATTTACATTTTTGTAATAATGCGACCAGCTAGGTTTGTATTTACACTCATCCGACTCTGGCTAAATTGATAACCAAAATATAACAAGTAGTCCGACTCTCATATACAGGAAATTACTCTCTCACATCTACGAGTGTCGTGTAAATTCGACTCTCTTGTGAGAAATTAATACTTGTCAAAACACTCAAATGTTTAACTTACTTTATTGGCCACTTTTAAGGATTGTACGCGAAATTACGGTTGTGCACAAAAAATCTGTAATTTTTTAAAATAATTTTATTTCACTTTTCATACAAAATTTTGTTTAATTTTCTTAAACTAGAAAAAAATATTTTTTTTCTAATTATTGACATTTAATTTTTGTTGTTGTTCAATTTTAATTTACAAACAGAGTTTCAATTTTTGGTATTGAAAATTCGAACAAATTTAAAATTGTAATTTTTTTATAAAACTCTGTGTGTTTAGAATGCACCAATACATATACATTTTTGTTACTAACACATATTTAGAGTTAGGTACTTTTTCACTAACACATGCTTAGAGTTAGGTACTGCTGTCAAAGAGTCGGACTACTTGTTATACTTTGTTGATAACAATATAATCTATAATACAATCAGTAGCATTATATTTTATATCGATCTCAGTTGTGTCGGAATTGCTCTAGTTTTTTTTCACTTTAATTTGATCAAGAAAGATTTTGATCAAGAATTGTTACCTCAGTACAAGATAATTATGAATATTTAAAAAAAATCGGTCACATTATTATCATGTTGTCATCTATCAATTGTAAAATCCTTTACATTTTAACATCATGCTAATGTTAGTAGATAAATGATGAATGAATAAATGAATGAATGTCTAAATTAAAATTTGTTTTTAGTTATCCTTCCTTATATTCACATATATGTATATTTACTATGCCAAAATATTTCACTAAAACAGAAAGTTTATTTTAGCATGAATTCCATTAAATGCATTTAAAATGGCTTATGGCAAGTATTATACGAATGTAAGTAGCATTGTATCTCCACTTTAATGCCAACTTATGACCATAGACAAATTACTATGACCATTATGTCGGTCAAAATTATTGTAGTATATGATATAGTACTTATAAATGTGCATTTAACAGGTAAGAAAAAAATTTAAACCTATAAAATCTCCTTATATAAATATAGAGTATAAAGGGCCATAAACCTCTGTATCCCTTTTTGTATTTGTCTCATCATCATGACATCTGTTTTAATACATTTGCACTCTCTCATCGACATTAATGTATAGTTTCGTTAAATAATAGTTGATATTGCACGCAGAGAAAAAAACATTGTTCGACTTGGTTACTATAACTAAACTATTTTCAAAAACATACAATTGCTATTTTAATTTTATTTAAAACATATTGTTATTACTGTAATCATTTTCATATTCATGAAATTATAAATTTGAATATGACTCACTGAAAAATTATAAAAGTATTTCACTTTATATAAGATATGTAATGTAGTTATATTTTTATTTGAATCAAATTGAATTTGTGAGTCGTGTCAATTATTGTAAGTTTTTACTTTTTGCTTTTTTAGAAACAAAATAAATTTAATTTCGATACATATTTCTTTACAAAATTTTGATCACATTGGATCATAATATAGTCATGTATAACAAACAATATTATCGTAAATAAAAAATATTATGATAAAATATTTCAAATGTATTAATCATAATATGATATTTTAAAATTGTTACAATAATCATAATATATTTACACTACAATCATAATTTTAACCATAATATGCTGGTCTTAGAACATGGTTACCACAAGCATGTTTTTTCTCTGCGTGTGGTTGTAAAAATTATAAACATATATATGTGTGTTTGTACATTAAGGTGCCCCATGGCCACTATTTGCTCTCTCAAACGGCCTTAGTTCCCCACCAGTGTTTTTTATTTTATTTATGTCCCGTACATTAATAAGCATCGATTGAGATCTTGAAGATCTTTATTAATGTACATTAAGGATATAACCAAAATCATGACCATGCAAACATTATTATTCGATATGGCACAACACTGAAACATTTGAGAACTACGTAAATCTCATGACATAGATTGTTTAACATTCCGAACGAAGTCTATCCTTAATTATGGCTCCAATCTCGAACCCAATAAGGACAAAATGTATCCCCTATAAAACTCAATGAGAGTCTCAATCAGCGATACTGTCAAATTGATTTGGATTCAAGGACAGGGGTACATTCGGCAAAATTATATTACCAATGTATGTGGATAGTTCTAGGAAGAATCTGTTTTACAACAGGATATTCACTTTCACCGAGATATAGAAAACAATCAAATAGTAACTAAAATATTTTGACCATGTTTCTAATAGGTAAGATCCTTTGCTCTATAAGAACTTTAAAAAATAAATCCTTCTTATATGCATACTTGATGCACTTAAACGTAAAGACTACATTCATAACAGCTATTAAAAATAGACGAAGCTATTAAAAATTGACAAATTAGGAATTGATACAGTTCTTTTGTTTTCATTACAATAAATTAATTTTTATACCCTACACCACTTTAGTGGGGAGGGTATATTGGGTTTGTACTGATGCTTGTAACGCACAATAATATTGGTCCTATACCCACCTTAAAGTATACCAATCGGCTCAAAATCATATTCTAAGTCGATTTAGCTATGTCCGTCTGTCAGTCCGTCTGTCCGTCCATGTAAACCTTGTAATCAAACTACAGGCCGCAATTTTAAAGATAATTGAATGAAATTTGAAACATGATCTTCAATTGAAAATGGTTAAGATCGGTCCATTATTTCACCTGGCCCCAATACAACTGTACCCCCGAATAGGGCTTGTAAATATTGTAATCAAACGACAGACCGCAATTTTGGAGATAATTCAATGAAATTTGGCACATAATCTTCTATTATACCGTAGACGAAGCCTATTGAAAATGATTAACATCGGTCTATTATTTCACGTAGCCCCCATACAACTGAACCCCCGAATAGAGCTTATAAAATTTTTAATCAACTACAGGTCAAAATTTTAGAGATAATTCAATGAAATTTGGCACATGATCTTTTATGGTACTGTAGACGAAGCCTATTGAAAATAGTTAACATCGGTCCATTATTTCACCTAAGCCGCATAGACCTGAACCCGCCAAATAGGGTTTTTAAGTTCATAATTATGTTAAATATACTCGTATCTCGACAAAAAGCTGCAAAACCATGTTCTATACTAGTCTTGATGACCCTTATGAATTATAGTGTGTCATTTGACCCTCTAAAAATCCCCCATCAAAATTTTACTTAAATATCCACAGTTTTATTAAACAGTACCAGTAAGTAAGGTGTAGGGTATTATATGGTCGGCCTCGCCCTACTATAACTTATTACTTGTTTAATATTCCAATAAATTTTATTAGTATTAGTTTTCAACATGTTGTAGAATATATATAAATATTCTTCTTTTTCTAATTTATACAGATTGTTTAAAGATCAAAGAATAAAATTTAAATGAAAAAGTAAATTCGCACTAATTTGATAGGTGACCCTTAAACTAAATAAAACCATAAAAGTATATGTACATATGTATTTTTGTTTTGCTCTTTTAAAAAACCATATATTTCTAAAACAAAGAAACTTTAATTGTGGTATTAAGAAGTCATATTTTTGTCCTAATTTGACTATTTAACTGTTACCAAATACATTGATCCCTTGTCTAGGAAATTTATAATGATTCAAATGAAAAGCTTAAATTTAACAAAACCTACTACATCTCCCTGTTTCCTATGTATTCAAAGCCGCTTATAACAAACTTGAAAAAGGACCCTTAATCTAAAAAATAAAAAAAAATATTTGTTAAAAAATAATTTTTTTAACATGTCCTAAACGCCCTTAGACAAATGAATGAGGCAAACAAAATAATAGACCCAAAATAAATAATAAGAAATGTATAAAAAATGTATATATATTTACATGTATGAATGTGTTCCTAATACATTTTATACATATTTGTATAAATGTGAGTGTTCACATCATTAGATGTAAATTTTTAAGGTTGTTTATTTGAATTAAATGGAGAAAAAAAAGAAAAATACCTCTACAAATAACCGCCAGCCAATGATTTAAACATCATTTGTGTGAATATTTGTGGTTATATGAGCAACAACAATCAAATAATAAAGAAAAAATTTATGTAAATAAATAACAATATATACAGACATATTCAAAAAGCAAAAATAAAACAACAATCATCTACATCCAAGTTTCAACCACAAAAATAGCAAGTGTCATGGATATGAAATAATTTTGAAATATTGTTGTTGTTTGTTTCTTTGTTCTGTCTTTGGTCAGTCATTTGTTTGGTAGTACTAAAACTGAGATGAACAAATTGGGAAAAATGAGGTTTTTAAATTATAAACGCTTGGTACCAAATTGACAACTTAGTACCAAATTGTCAAATCAACAACAAAAACATATTATAAAATACACGACGTTATCAAATCAAAAAAAAAAATAAAATTTTAACAAAATGAAAACCCTATATTGTTACACCGAAATGTCAACGATACGTTTTCAAAACTACAAAGGTGGTTGTCATAATGACAACTGGTTGTTATTTAAATTGGAAAGCTAACTTTTAACAACATATTTTATCAATTTGAGGGCATTTCTAGCGGTTTTCCCCCTCTGTGTATGGAAAAGAGTTCAAAATGGTTCATATTGAGGACTGTACTAAGTACAATGGCTTTATTAGAATTTATTACCTTCTTCTATCGAGGGAAATCTCATAGTATATGTTATGAAAACCCAATTCATTCAAATATATTGAACAGCCAATAAAGATTTTTTATGTACAAATAATCATGTACATTTGTTACTCTCTAATGTCTGAAAAAGTTCAAATATTTACGCCCTTCTCTAAAACAAATACATGCCCGACCATATGATACCCTATAACAGTTAATATTTATGTTAAAAAGTGAGTTATTGTTGTCAAAAAAGTACGTTTCTGAAAAAGGGCTAATGTAGGAGCAAACGGTAAATATGGTGTTAACAGTATGAATTTTGTAAATTTTTACATTCAAACTTTATAAAACTTATATAAAGCCCAAATTTGCAGATTTTTGTGTGGCTTCTGCAAAGAATTGTACAACAACAATAAAACAACAATCATCTACATCCAAGTTTCAACCACAAAAATAGCAAGTGTCATGGATATGAAATAATTTTGAAATATTGTTGTTGTTTGTTTCTTTGTTCTGTCTTTGGTCAGTCATTTGTTTGGTAGTACTAAAACTGAGATGAACAAATTGGGAAAAATGAGGTTTTTAAATTATAAACGCTTGGTACCAAATTGACAACTTAGTACCAAATTGTCAAATCAACAACAAAAACATATTATAAAATACACGACGTTATCAAATCAAAAAAAAAAAAAATAAAATTTTAACAAAATGAAAACCCTATATTGTTACACCGAAATGTCAACGATACGTTTTCAAAACTACAAAGGTGGTTGTCATAATGACAACTGGTTGTTATTTAAATTGGAAAGCTAACTTTTAACAACATATTTTATCAATTTGAGGGCATTTCTAGCGGTTTTCCCCCGCTGTGTATGGAAAAGAGTTCAAAATGGTTCATATTGAGGACTGTACTAAGTACAATGGCTTTATTAGAATTTATTACCTTCTTCTATCGAGGGAAATCTCATAGTATATGTTATGAAAACCCAATTCATTCAAATATATTGAACAGCCAATAAAGATTTTTTATGTACAAATAATCATGTACATTTGTTACTCTCTAATGTCTGAAAAAGTTCAAATGTTTACGCCCTTCTCTAAAACAAATACATGCCCGACCATATGATACCCTATAACAGTTAATATTTATGTTAAAAAGTGAGTTATTGTTGTCAAAAAAGTACGTTTCTGAAAAAGGGCTAATGTAGGAGCAAACGGTAAATATGGTGTTAACAGTATGAATTTTGTAAATTTTTACATTCAAACTTTATAAAACTTATATAAAGCCCAAATTTGCAGATTTTTGTGTGGCTTCTGCAAAGAATTGTATGGGGGCTAGACGAAATAATGGGGCAATTTTAATAATTTTCAATAGCGTCAAAAGAAAAGTACATGCCAAATTTCATCGTGCGCAAAAGGTCAGAAAATAATTCCCAGTCAATTGGTATACTTTTTGGTAGGTGTAGGACCAATATTTTTGGGTGTTATAACCATGAGCACAAACGTTTTACAACCTGCCCATATATAGTAATGTAGGGTAAAAAATGGACATTCTAACGAGTCTTGCTAGTTAACATGTATTTGTTTGAAGAGCTGTAGCATGAAAAGAAGAAAAGAAAAGAAGAATATCATTTTTAATATTTTACTTTATGTGTCTGAGTTTTCATTTTTAAATATGGGTTACATCCGTTACATTGTTACACAAGATTATTATATTCTTCCGGTTTATGATTTATTTTTTTCTGCTTATTATTTTATTGTTGTTTTTCTATTATTTATTATTTTTTTTTTTTTTGTTAGTATATATTTTTGCTTCTTTGAATTAATATATGAAAAACTAACAAGGATTTATAAAATATAAGTCTTTATTAATAATGTTTGTTCTTTTCTATTGATTATTTACAGGACGTTTGAGTTTCTTTAATTTTACCGGTGATATGACGGTAAGAGTCGATACAACCTCAGCTTGGTTGGGTCAATTGTTTGTATCGTTGTCACAATTTGGTTGTCAACAGAATTTTATGCAACGTTATGTTAGTTTGAAATCATTAAAGGAAGTTAAACGGTAAGTTAAAATAACTATTACTTTAGTTTGATAGATTTATGTATATACTTTTGGAATGACGGAAATGGTAATTGGTGATTCATCTTATATCTTTTAGATTTTATTTAATAAACTTAATAATACAGCTATTATTAATAATCTTGTAAAAATTACATTGTTAGAATAGGTTCGAAATTTTATAGCTCCCATATAAATGAACATAATCCCGAAAAATGGATTTATTGTTAATAACTCACTCAATATCGTCCACTTAGGAATAAATCATCAATAACCCATTACGTACATAATAATGATATCGGGAAAATGTAATAAATAAAAAAGCTCTTAAAACAAACGATCTAAAAATTTTAAATATTTTTTGAAAGATTAATTAAATAAGTATCTGAGCTATTTGCAACAATTGTTTTACAAAACAGTAGGTAATAAGTTACATAGAAAAGAAGAAAGACATCTTTGGCCCACTGTTATTTAGAAAGATATTGTTAATAGCTTAAAGGACTTATATATTGGTTCAAATTTTTTCCCGATCATTTAAGTATCTGTTAAGCTTTCAACATTCTTTAAGTGTTAGACGTGTTAATATAAATCTAGATTATTGGTTTAAGGATCTTCATATCTATATCTTAAAAGGGATCTCAATTTACATATATAAATTGAGGTCTCTTACAACTATCCGATCTCAGCGTATATACCCCCGAAAAGTATACTCAAGCAATATATGTTAACTGCAAATTTTTGCATGATCAGATTATTTAATAAATTTTAAAATAGTTTCATAATGATATCTATATACAATCCCGAACATAGAAACACACAAATTGTATAACCCCAATTTTTGTTTTATATTTTTCCCATTCCAGTGCCATGATGTCCAATATACCAATTATCTTTGTATTTTTTTCACTATCCTGGATTACTGGTTTAGTTATATACTCTTCATATGCCGACTGTGATCCCCTAAAAGAGGGCTATATTCAAAAAGCTGATGAAATTTTACCCTTCTATGTTGAAGATCAATTAGCAATAATACCCGGCTTTTTGGGAATTTTCATGGCGACCTTATTTAATGGCGCTTTATGGTAAGTACAAATACACAATAGTAGCAAATGAATATCTAATAAACTTCTCATTACATAGTATGATGGTTTCTAATTTAAATTCTTTGGCCACCGTAATATCTGAAGACTTTTTGACATTGTTGCCTAAATTTAAGAATTTACCCGATAAACAACAATTGAATGTTATTAAAACGGTTACCGTAATATGTGGCATCATTATAATGGGGGTGGCATTTTGTGTTGGTTTATTTTCGGGTGTAATTGAATCATCAATGATGGCATTCTCAGCAACATCCGGTCCATTGTTGGGTTGTTTTATTTTGGCCATGCTCGTGCCAATTGCAAATTGGAAGGTGAGATTTTTGAGTTGTATTTACGTGTTGATTGATTGTTGCTAAAGAAGTGAAAATATTTTTGTGTGTTTTTTTTTTTTCATTTTTTTAAATAAATATCCGTCAATTTAAAGGGTACTTCCGCTGGTATGATATCCGCATGTGCCATTGTATTATGGATTGTTACCGGCTCCGCAACCGTTGATAATAGTGCAAGTAATCAATTTCTACCAACATCCACCGAGGTATGTATGAAATAAGTTTAATAATAAGTGTTTGGTATGAGAATTTATGATGAGTGGTTAAATTGTTGAGTAACTATTAACTGGATTAGGCAAGTATTATGTCAATAAAATATCAATCATTAAAGATATTGAAAAAATTTTCTCATAAGACTAGGTACTTATTTTGGTTCTAACATCATATTTTTAATTAAAGTTACTCCTCAATTGCGTCATCTTAATTCAAATACAAAATAAATTTTGTAAACAGGAACTAGTAATTTACATAAATGATATATATATTTAATTTATTCTATATTTCTAGGGATGCTCGAATTTCACGTTTTCCCAATCAATACATAAACCAGGCGAAGAAGAGTTCTCATTTTTACCCACTTCATCGTCGTGGTTAATGCAACATACAGCCAGTAGCAATGGCATTGGTGGAAACGGTGGCATGAATACCAATTACACCATGTTAAATGATACGTTGATGTCGTTGTGGGCTACAAATAATACGGCTGGTTTAGGAGCAGGATCAACAACAGCAGCTGTTGAAGAACGGTAATAAAATCACTCTAATAGTGTTGCGTTTGTGTCTGTCAGTATGACTGTCTGTCTGTTTGGCTACCAACAAACGTACACATACATTTGACATTGTTGATTCTAATAAATTGCCTTTTATTACTCATGTTCTTGTTTCCCTATTTTATACTGATGCTGATTTTGTTTCTATTTTTATTTTCTTTTTCCTCATCTGCCGTTTCTGGTTTTCTCACATACAGCACACCATTGCAGTACATGTACTCCATTAGCTATATGTATTACAGTCTCATAGGAACTGCGCTGACAGTGCTTATTGGTATCATAGGTAGTTATTTGACACAAGACCCTAAGGACTGTTACGATGCGAAATTACTGCATCCACTTGTGTTTAAATTTAACCAACGTTTCACGGGTGAAAAGCCCTACTATGTCAAGGAGATCGAAACGATTGCTGTTGGCTCAAATGGTAACATAAGCACCAATGGAGGTGGTGTTGGTGGAAGTGTTGCCAAAATTAATCATGCTTTTGAGGCTCAAAATGAAACCAATATTATAATTGGTGCTGGCACAAATGACAAAGAGAAAAATCCCATGAATGTTGTGTTCACCAAAACCTTTAGCGCTACAAAATCTTTACCATCATCACCCACACATATAACTGCAACGACTGCCTATCCAGTTGCAACAACAGCAAATGCAACTAATAATACAACTGTAACAAATGTAAATTGTAATTCAGAAATAGAAATGCCAAAAATACAAAATATATTTTCAACGCCATCCTCATCCTCAGATAATACGTTGACAACAAACGATGTCACTGGGTCATATCGTCAAATTACAGAAAAGGAAAGTGTATGATTAATAACAGCAAAAACACTAAAACATCATATAATAAATAACCACAGAAATATTTTTTAAATGAATCTCTTTTAAATAGAAAAAGAAATATTTTTAGATAATAGTTACTTAAGCTGATTTACTTAATACAAATATGATGATATTTTTTTTTAATTTATTTGTTAAGAACATAAATCCCAGGAACAATTTTAGAATTAGTTCTAAACAAACTACATAGTTTTAAAGCAAAGTTCTAGACTAAACATTTTAATTGAATTATATTATTTCCAAAACTAAAAATAAACTTTAGTCTGTCCAAATTTTCAAAATTGCTGTATAGAAAGGAGTTTTGTCAATTTATCTAGAACTAGTTTCGAGAGTAAAGTTTTTAAACAATTTTCAATTAACGAACTAATTTCAAAGTAGTTCCTAAATGGCTTTTTAGAACGAGTTGTAAAACTAATCAAAATTTTCCTGGGTTTCAGCAGTTTAGCTATTATTTTTTTTTATTTTCTAATTTAGACTTATTTTTTAAAAAGAAAACAATTTGATATTGTCATAATTTAAGTTGGCACATGCTTAAAAGTCGTTACATGCTGATATGTCATCAATTACGTGTCATTAGTACATAAGTTTTATAAGCACACAATAGAAAAAAAAACAATAAATTATATAAACTTTTATTTTAGTTTTTTAAGAGAGTGACGATAAAGACACTGTGATCATAATACAAGTATAATCTAGTGTATTTCGTTTTTTAAGAAATCTATATACCTAAATGTGAAGTAAAAGACAGATGAAAAAATAAACACAAATAACAAGGGTATTCACAAATTATTAAACACACCTATAACGCAAACAAGAAATATTAAAAAAAATATATGTTAAATAACCTATAAAAGATAGCGTCAAAATGTTACTTTATTTTTGTTAATCACTGTAAATGTGATCTGTACAATTATTGAGAATACCCATTAAATATCTACAAATATATTTTTATAATACAAATGTATTTTTTAATTATATACAAAAGTACAGAGTACAATATAAATATAACTTTAAAAATGTCTTACTTAAAGAGAAAATAAAGTCCTATTACAATAAGATAATGAAAAAGTTGTTATTATTTGGATAAATTAAAGTAAGTGGTTTTAAGTTGTATATTAAGATCATAAGATTCATAAAAGCTCTGCTATAATTTTTTTTATAATTTAACAATTCAAAAATACTATAGCTAATATATCGAGGTACTTTATTCAATAGTCTCTATCTGTCAATTTTATGAAAATAAGATTTTGATGGCAAAAAATCCGGCAAACTTTCCCGCATCAGTGATATAAATTTCAAGGAAAAAATTTTTTTTTACAATTTTCTCTATCTTAAAAAAAGAAAAATTCTGAATTACTTCAAACTCTATTATTTTGGATAATTTGGATAATTTTCTATTGCATCACAAGTGTTTTTACTAATTTGGACATGCTGAACGCAAATTCGTTAAAATATTTAAAATCAGTTTAATAGTTTTTGAGATATCGCTCATTATGATACTAATTTGATTAATTTTATTGCCGCATTTAACAATATAACATTGGTTTTGGACCTACACGTTATAATCTGTTGCCCTTTCAACAATTTGGTTTCTATATTTCATTAAATTGCACAAAATATAAATCAAATAAAAAAATTCATATCAAGATACCCACGATGATAAAAACTAGCTAGGTAAGTGTGATTTCGAGATATACTCACTGGATTTATTTATGGAGAATTTTATGTTAAGTTACCCAACTTTAAACATCCATGTCTTCTGATTTGTATAAAATTTGCACCAAGGTTAGTACAGGATAGTAGGCCAGAAACAAATTTTCAGCTCTATTGGTCAAGAACTGCATGAGTCAGAGGTGGTCAAAGTTGTATATTTTGGTCACATAGTGTTGTATTCAAATGAGTGTAACTTTTCACCTATGGGTCCTAGAGAAAAAATTGTCCATATAAGTTCAGAAAGCTATTTCTTTATTCTAAGTCGGGCAGCTCTTGACCGATAAAGCTAAAGATTTATATCTGACCTATTATCTAATAGCACCAAACTTAGTATAGGATAGTAGGCCAGACACAAATTTTCAGCTCTATCGGTCAAGAACTGCAGGAGTCAGAGGGAGTCAAAGTTGGATATTTTGGTCACATAGTGTTGTATTCAAATGAGTGTAACTTTTCAACTACTGGTCCTAGAAAAAAATTGTACAAAAAAGTTCAGAAAGCTATTTCTTCATTCTAAGTCGGGCAGCTTTTGACCGATAAAGCTAAAAATTTGTATCTGACCTATAATCAAAATCGTTTTTTATTTTTTGAGAAGGGTCACTTGATATGAAATTTCTCTTATATACCTATATTGCTTCTACACAAAATATTTCATAAAATTATCAAATTACAAAATGTGCAAAAAAAGGAAGTAACAAAAACATAACAAACATACCTTTTGTATAAACTGAAAGATGTTCACTCCATTCTTCCGTTTGTATTTTTTCATAATTTATCGATTTCCATTTAAAATGTTCAATAAATCTGTCGAACTCAATGATTTCTTATTTTACTAAAAAACACACACGCACAAACAAACACACTTGTTTTTTTATGCATTTTGATCTGAACTAAAACAAATTTAGTGGAGCACTAATATGGCGGCAACAGTTGGTTTTCTGTTTGCAAATTTTCGTTGTATATTTTTAACACTTTAACATAGATTTGCAAACAAACTTTTATCATTTTCATAAAGTACAACATTTATTTAAAGATTTTTTTGCAAAAATATTAATACAACAAGACTTATTTCATTATAAATTTATTTATATTCTATCACAATAAACTACACAACAACCGGTAAAGAAAAACTTTCGCTAAAAACTAAATGAAACGTCAAATTAAACAGTTAAATCAGTGTTGGTTTATGTTTGTAATATATAGTGGTACTGAGCAAATTATATTACTTACACGTTTTTTAACGTTAACCAACACTTTTTTCTGAAAGTAAATAAAAAAATAAAATACCTATCAGTGTACACTTAATATTAAGTGTACACTGATACCTATTTGGTGGGAAATTTTAGTTTAATGTATAAAATGTTAATGATTCTTTGCAACTTTATTAAAATCTAATTGGATTAACCCAAGAAGAGATTTGTTGTCTTATTTGTTTTTGTTACTACTTATAGAGATTTTCCGATAAGGTAGAGTCATACTGTTTTGATATTGTGTTCGATCAAGAAAACTTAATTTTACTGAATCTTATTGTTCCAGAAAGAAAATGGCAGCACACAAATACTTTAAGGTTTAATTTAAACAAAATGAATTCAAATTATCCACATTTTCACTATTGCTTTACATATATATGCATGCAATGTGTTAACATTTTTTGTTCAATCTTGCTACAATGGACAAAAACTCTCAAAGACACTTCTTGGTAAAGAAATTTATTTATTTTATATATTTCTTATGCCAAAAATAGGTGATTGCCTTATCAACTCATCTAATTTTGTTTGAAATAGGTCTGATGTTACTGGCGTACCAGGATTCCACAAGGGATCTCTAACTACATATTCCACCCATATTTTACTATAAATTTGTTGCAATAATTCCTTAACATTTACAGCATTAACATCGGTGTTCAAAACAAATCTGCAATACAAAATGTTCAAATATTAATTTTAAAATATACATATCAATTGGATGGGTAACTCTTACTTTAATCCTGAAGGCGTCTCTAAATAATGTAAAGCATATTTATTGGTTTTATAAAACAAAAATCCCTCCCGGGGATCATGAGGTGAAATTTTGCTTACAAACGATTTTATAGATGACAGCATACCATAGGTAAGTTTAGCTTCCTTCAATATAAAAAACAAAATTCAGGGGGATACATTTTATTGGCTGTAAACAAAAAACACCTACCTCTTCTTGGGTTAAACCAGACTTTTTGGTACGATTCCATTCAGCGTAGTACATCAATGTGCCTAATTTATCAAAGATATATAAATTGAATATTTTCATGATAGTTTATTTTTTTTTTTTTTTTTTTTTTAACTTTGAAGTGTGTTGGCGGAGTTATTAAACTCACAAACTGCCAGGTTATCCCACAAAAATAAAAAAGTTATATCATTGAATCATCATAATCAAAAAAATTCCAGAGTTTTAATGGTCTCCACCAGTTTATATTCGAGTTTAAATGGTCTCCACCAGGTTATATCGTGAGTATTCTATGGTCTCCACCAATAAAAAACATAACCTCACTCTGAGGTAAAACGAAAGCACACGTTTAATGAAGACAACGCATAACTAAGAACAGTTATACGAAGTAGTGCATTAAATCAGTGCGGGGTGAGAAGTAATTCCGTCGAAAGCCCAGCAACAAGCACAAGCCTGACCGTCCTTAAAAAATAAAAACGATGACGCGAGAGTTGTTCCCCAACTCAGACCTGAATTACAACTGCATGATAGTTTATTAAATATATTTTGATGAATTTGTTTATAAGATTGGGAATGTTAAAATTGTTTATCAAAAAGAAAAGCAGAACAGCTGTCGAGAAAATATAATGTTACCAGATTGTATTTCGGTTTTTTTTTTATTAGTCTACAGTGTTGTCACTTGTGGCGTTTTTAATAAAGTTTTAATTTCTCTTAAATTATTTAATTTTTTTTACAAACTTTTAATATTTATCTCAATATATAATTCGTATTAATTCGTAATTCATACTAATACGGTGAAAGTTAAATTAAAACAATTTATTTTAATTATTTAAATATTTTCAAACAATTAGAAATTTTTCTTACTACTTCTGCCACTTACTGTAGGAATGTTGGAAAAACAAAACCCGACAACTCTGTAAATCAGCTGTTCGTGTTTTTTGTGCAAATCTAGAGTTATTTTTTGTTATTATTTTGCAAATAAAACAAAAGACGGGGATTTTTGCACATAAAAATTAAATTTCATAATGTAGATATACAAACAACTAAAAAAAATAGAACTTTATTCGCAAGTACATACAACAAGTAATATAAAGAACAAAAAAATTGTAAATTATCAATATGGCGACTTTGGAGAAACCGAAAAAGAATGTAAGGATCAGCCATAAAATTATCTCTAACCGGAAATTTTTAAAGATATATACATACATATAATTCCTAAAAATATTTCTTACAGAAAACTAAAAAATCTAAAACAAAAACTAGTGCGTCTAATGTGAATATTGAAGAAGATTCTGATATTGAAACAAAAAATTGCGACGTAAACAAAGAAATACCAACTACTTCTGCTGATGATTGCAGTGAGGTCACAAAGCCAACAAACTCTAGTATAGATAATATAAATGAATTGGTGGCATCGACTTCGGCCACTAGAGATAATATCGTGACTCAGGAATGTTTTATAGCCTCTGGCTATAAAGATGACGAATCTGAACTGGATGTTAAGGAAACAAACAAGAGTGATGTACAAGCTGAAGAGGATGTTACCACACCCACAGCTCCACCTTGCTTAGTAGATATACCAGCAACAACATCTCAAACATTGGTACAATATCCTCAAATTCAACGATTTCAATATGATGAAACTGTCGCGGCCCCCGTTGTCTACAGTCCAACCAAATTACGTACGTCTGCTTTTCGTTTATCGGCTTCAAAACTGCAACCCCTTACCCAGGAGCAACTTTATCAATATTATTATTGTCCTGACCTCACTGTAGCGCAACAATTCGAAATGGAATTTCTTATGAATTCCCTATTGGAAACCTATGAAAATGAGCCCTTGTATGTAGCTCTGCAGGAGTACTATCACATGCAAAGTAAAATAACAATGAATTTACATGATGTCAAGAAATTTCGCAAAGAAGCCGGTGCGGCTCAAGAGCATATATGGGTGCAGGTACCTATTACTAAGACATTTTCAGAAAAATGTGGTGATAAAATAGAGGTTAAGGAATCTGTTACATACAAGTAAGTTAGAAATATTAAATAAGATCGTTTAATTTAGCTATTTTTATGTTTTCTTTAAACAAAAGTATTATACAAGTTGATGGTAAAAATTTGGAAGCTGCCACTTCCGCTTTAACCGTTTTATTTGATATTATATCAAATACATATACCAGTAACCTAATAACAACAAAAATCATTAAAATTAAGGTAAATTTTAAAATGTTTACTGGTGTTTTTATTTATTTTTCCATATAAACAATTTTATTTGTATTTTAAGATCGATCAAATGATAGATGAATTAATATATTGTCCTTTAAAAGATGTTGAAGAACCTATTAAACTACAAACCCAATTAGATAGTAACCTTTTGGCAATTATTGCACAAATACGCAGAGCTTTAAGTATACTCTTCCATTTTGCAAGAAAATTATCACCCAATAAGGTATTTGTTTAAAAATAATTTGAGACATTCCAATTGGGAAAAAAACTTAATTAAAATATTTCAGGATTTCGCTAAAGATTTAAAATGTTGGTTTAAAAAACTGATATCATTACATTTACGTTTGGCCACCAAAGAAGATCATTGGTTTTTACTATTCAACATCTTACGTTGTCCCAGTGGTGTAGGCGCTTGGGCTAGTGAATTTATACAAATTCCCTGTAATCAACAAACTCCTATTACCCCTGCCAAACATACCAATGAATTGCCATTGCAATTAAATTCACCGGAAATAAATCATTGTATGTCCGTATTGCAGGTGTTATTAATGCCCATAAAGAAACGTAATGAATATTTAAAACAGTTTACACAAGTAAGTAAAGTTTGCAAACAATAAAAAGTTTCATAATTTGGAATAATTTTAAAAAAGTCTCAAAAGGAAATAACGGATCCGGTAACAGAGGAACGTTGGATTTTGGTTGATTCAGATGGTGAGGATAGTCATACACCTTCCGGTGATTGTGTGGGTTTAAAAGAAAGCGATTTAATTGCTTTACTTAATCAAGTTCCCTTTGAAGAATTATTTAGGTGATTTTAACTTTTAATTTTAAAATATTTCAAAGAAGTTTTGTTGAAAATTCTCATTATTTTACAGATCTGCTTTAACTATAGAAAAATTCCTAGATGATTATATTGTCGAAACGGATTTTATTACCGCTGAAAAAATGCTACAAGTGTTGGCTTTCTTTTCTCAACTATTGACACTTTTTGGTGAGGGCATGTTGACCTATAACAATGAACGTTACAAACAATTAGCTAAACGTTTGGGACGCTTAATGAGACATTCTCTACAATACGTTTCCGATTATCATGAGCTATTTCGGTATGTCATACAATCTTTTAATAATTTCCATTTAAATAATTGTGTGTGTGTTTTTATAGACAAAATAACATTTCAAAAGATTTGGTAGTTGCCGAACGTATTGCTTTGGAAAACAATAATTTGCTTTTGAAAGCTTGTAGCTATATTTATCGTACGCGTAACTTGGCTACTTGGCAGTATTTCTCCTCTTTGCCCTTTTCCTCTATGGATACAGATACGATTTGGCAAATATTTTACTATTTAAATGTGGGATTTCCAACAAATCTAACAATACCCGAAGAAGGTAAGAATTAATATTTCTATTTTGTTTAAAAATAAAATAAAAACGCTAAACTATCGAAAATTCTATATACAAAAAACAAATTTATTGAAATTTGTCTCTAAATTAAATAAATTAATTTATTTTTAATATAAACATGTTTTTGGTAGTTTTTTAATAATATTTAAAAACATTGCAGACTACATGGATCTTTTAAATGACTCCGATTTTTGGGCTAAATTTAATATAGCCAATGCTGACTCATCTGATGAAGATTTATATTATTTACTGCAGGCTTTCTTTGAAATGGCCAACGATAGAGATAAAAATAAAGATTGGGATTTAATTAAAACAATTTGTTTACATATATTCAATGTAAGTAAAAAGTCCATATATTTAAACACTATTAATACATTATTATTCTTAACTTTAGATTGGTTTCATTAATAATGATACTCGCGATATTTGTTACAAGACTGCCCGAGATATGTTGGTAAATTTAACTTTAGCCTATGAAGATTTAATGTCCAGTTTGTTAACGCAATTAAAGATACGTTTTGATGAGTGTGAAAATGTTAAATATTTATTTAAATCTCTACCACTCGAAAATTGGAAACCCAATATGGAAAGTTTTGAAATACTCTCCAATTGGCTGTTACATTTTGATTTTAGAACTTCACAAAATATGTTGGCACGCATTATTATCAGTCATTTGAATTGGTCATTTGATTGTGATGGGCGCTTGTTTTTGCCACACAACATACACGTGCGTATGGCCTGTCTTATCTCGGAAGCTTTGACCAAACATGCTCCAGAGGTCTTGGGTTTGTCGGGTATATCGGAGAGTGTGCGTCAGGTTTCAAGTCTTATAGATTTTAGTCAATCAACAAAAGAACAATTTAGTACTTGGTGTTGGAGTATTGTATCAATATTACGATTGCATATAATGGATCAAAGTGTTGAGCAGGTTAAGCTTACTTTACGTAATCCCGCAGAAGCCCTAATGTTTGTCTCTGAATTGGAACGTATTGATTTGATATATCAAGGAGTTACTGAAAATCGACCATTAGCTTTGTATGTTTCAATATTAGTGTCATCACATGGTCATTCGATACCTTTGATATGCCAGAAGGGGTTTGAATTAATGCAACGTTTGTTAAGTGATCATAGACATGCTGCTGTTATCAGATGTTTAGAGCTGATTGTGCCTCTGTTCTTGGAAACACCAGAAACCTTGGGAAATTCTGAAGGGTAAGCTGACTTTCACCATATAAGAGTTTTATTTATTTTTGAATTTTTAGTTTCCATGGCATCTTAAATACTTTATTAAACGCTGATAAAACCTACTTAAAAATGGCTAAAGATATGGTTTATCCCAATACAATTGGGCCAGTTTTAGAACTATTGGATAATATGATACATCATCAAATTACATCGTATACTAAGTAAGTTTTTCTTTTAACTTTAGAGTTTGTTATACATTTTCCCATTGCCTTTCAGTTATGGTCTTTCATCACCTTTAAATCTTATCAACATTTGGCTACATTGCCTAACAGCTTTGCCCAATTGGCAAAATACTTATGTTGTCTATTTGTTGGATAAAATCATTAGAGTTGCCTATCAGTTTTCCGATGCTCATATGCAATGTATAGAATTTTTCCATAACTACTATAGAGACTGCACCGATTGGAAGGGTGTCAACAAAATGTCCACACTTAAAGGTTTCTTTGGCGGTAATCAATCAAAAGTGCCTGCTATTTCGGCCTATCATCCTTGGTTGGCCTTGGTTTTGTTAGAAATCGAATATAAGACACAAGACTCTTATATATGGACTGAATTATTAAGGCAACTGAATGCGGCGGGCACAAAACCAAACGTGGATGCTGTTCTAAAGGTATTCTCTTTGAAATAAAACCCAAATAGTTATCTTCATTAAATCTTGCCAATATATTTAGAAAACCTTAAATATAGCCAAAAAACCAACATACCCGGCTCAAATGTTGGTTGTTTACAAATATGCTAATCTTATAGCCAATATGGATATAAATCATGCTCTCTTTCCCATAATCAATCAAAAGTTTTTCGAATTGTATCTATCACGCATACCTATACACTATGATGAACACAGTTTCCAACAAGTGTTTGGTGTTTCAGATAAATTCTATGATTTTAATGTAACAATAATGAAGAAAATTAAAACACAACTTAAGGCAGCTGAAGTTCTATATGAAAGTGAAGCTAAAAAGCATGCACAGGATGAGGGTCTTAGTTATTGTTATAGAAATTGTGCTAAGTATGATATTTTTTAAATTAAATTCATTGTCAATGCAAATATATAATCTTAACGTTTTTTTTTTATTCTAGAATAATGAAAACCTATGCATTATGGCTAGAAGATACAGGCATGAATAAAATGTCTAAAGAACAAACTAATTATCCACCACAATATAATAATGAAAAACTGAAGGAAATTCTTAATGGTAATACAGTAAGTTTCGATAAAACTTATTAGCATATTGGCACCTAAGACATGTTATTTGATTTTTTTGTTTTAGAATCACTGGACAGAGTTCTTGTATCTACCCTCTATACGTAAAGAACAACGCTATCAATCGGAACAGTGGGCCCGCAAATGTTTTCGTTTAAAAGTCAATACAAATGTACGTTCTCCTTTGCAATCGAAAGCAAAAGTTACTCCTATACAACGTATTAAGTCACATTTGAGTTCTTACGATTCACGTTTACCGCCTCCACAATATGTTAAGCCTTGTTTGTTTGTGCAACAAGATATAACTCAACATTCCCTGAAGGAATTGAAAGAAAAGCTAAGAGTTTTAACCGCTACAGCAACGTAAGTAGAGATCCTTTTATTCTTTAATATTGAACATCAAAAAAAACGCAATACATTTTGTGTAAAGCAAAGATCGGCGTACATAATATTAGTTCCTATTGTTCCTACCAAAGTATAACAAGTAGTTAGACTCTCATATACAGGAAATTACTCTCTCACATCTACGAGTGTCGTGTGAATTCGACTCTCTTGTAAGAAATTTCAAATTGTCAAAAAACTCAAATGTTTAACTTACTTTGGTTCCTACAAGGAGCATAGGACCTGAAAAATTTTGACAAATGATGCACAAACTACGAAATAGACACTGCAGTCATCTCTCACTACTCACCGGCACATGACGGGCTTTTAAAAATCGCTCAGGGATCAGGAAAGTTATCAAATTGAAATTCCAAAAAAATCCTTACGTTTGTTTTTTTTTGCTGATTTATTGTAAGAAATAGTATTTTTGAAAAATGTTATTAATATTTATTTTGCTTTTTTTTAAATTCACTTAAAACAACTTGAATTCCCGACAAATTATCCAAAAATCCTGAATGATTATTTAAGTGTCGAGACATTTTTTTTAATTTACAAACTTATTATACTTTCAGTAAATTTCACTTTAAAACATCTGAGCTGAACGCTATTAATCGTAACTATATGGACAATATTATACATCTTTATAAAATGGTGCCTTATGAAGAAATTAAAATAAAAAGTTGCAACTCTCTGCTGTTCAATCGCCAGTGTTCCAATCCAGCTAGAATAATAACGACTTTAGAAATGATACGTAAAGATGAACAAGTGCAAGAAAAAATTACCACATATAGAGAACGACATGACAAAATCGTTGATGAAATGTTAAATGAAAATGTTGAAGAATTTGCCAAATGTGTTGGACAAATTGGTCAAATTTTACGTTTATTATTGATAAAAACTAATAATGATCCACATGATGTTATGAATCAATTAAAGACAAATACAGGCATAGAGTATTTCTATCATGTCATTGAAAATATGTCCGATATAACAATGAAGTTTAATGCTACAAATAAGTTTTACACAGAATTGTTGAATGATTTGGGGGTAAGTTTAGAAACATCTTACTAATAAAACGTCAATAAATTGCTATAAATAATACAAATCTTTAGGTTTTTATACAACAAAACCAAGAAAGTGAAGGTCTAAAAATATTAGAGCTGGCTTTAAAGAGACCTAATTTAATAAAACCACTATCTGGTGTATTTGTGCCCAGTCAAACGCGTCCTCCTCATTTCTTAAAGATGTATAAATTTCTTATCGATTCCCATTTGAAGCTCTGTGATACCAATATTCTGTTTGTTTTATTTTCCAAGGTATGCATTTTTTATTTATCAACTAATCTTATTTCCATATTAACATTATATTCGTATTTCACAGTTTGATTTAATTTTATGGTTGGAATCCTATCGTCCTAAATTATTCGATATAAATAATCTATTGCAAATGGTTTTACAAGGTTTAGAATCTTGGTCTCAGCCCTCATCGTCTCTTCTGCAAGATCAATTTCGTCGTCATTTAGTTCATATATTCGATTATGATTTCCCCGAACATTATGGTGAAGTTATGCAAATGGTACTAGATCGTATATCCGATCAAAAACTTATGCCGGTTGTACTACTAGATCTACTTAATGCATTGCTTATCAAATTCAATTGTGAACAATTCAATTTGAATACCAGTCAAGAAAAATTGGAAGCAATTTCAATGGATTTCGCTAGAAGACAAAATCTTTTTAATCTAAAAGCCTCTACAGATACTGTCATGTTATTTGCACGTCACTTTCAAAAAGAACGTTTAAGTCATGGCCTACATGGTTTATATCCTAAACACAAAGACTATTGCAAACCATTGGCTTTGTGGTTTTCTTGTTTTGGCCACTGTCTGCTGGTGACCGCCATTTGTACCTACCAAGAGTTGTTGGCCGATCAAAGTAAGTATTTTTGTAGATTGTATTAATAATTTATTAAAATTTTATCTATAAATTATTATTGTAGTTTGTGACTTAGTGTTCGGTTCCATAATTGAAATGTATTCACCATGGCTTATTACCTATACCGAACAAACTATACAACAATCTTCGGCCAATTGGATACGTCAGCTATTCAATAGTGTTGATGGCAAAATGCTTTTTCCTTGGAGTGAACAACATGCTGGTTCCAGTAGAATAATTATTAAAAATTTCATTAGAACTTTAATATTTATTTTGGAAAATTTACCCAGTATGTATACGCAATATACTCAATTAACTATTACTTAATTATATGTATTAATTGTATAAATACTTTTTCAGTTTCCCATAAAATTCTAGCTCATACCTTTAGTTGGTACATACATCATTTTACAGTTCCCAATATTGAATATTTTGTATATGGACCTATACATGAGGGTATTGCTGAATTACCTTGGGAACTATTTAAACCACAAGTGGAATATATCGATATGTTATACGACAGTTTACAAAAGGTAAGTTTATTCTATATTCCTAATTTATATATCCTTTAAATTAAATTTTCAGCTTAAATTGCCAATCTCTTATTGTGCTCAATAAAAATATATATGTATGTGCATACATATATGCATTATAAAACATGTACATATTATTTATATAAATAAAAATTGTGTTAATATAGTTATATATCAAATATTTTTCTAGTTCATTCCTGAATCCCATGCAATGTTGGGACACATTTTTATACGTATTAATTGGAATGAATGGTTTTCCGAAACACTGCCTACAATACCAATACAGCAGCGTACAACGGTTGTCTCTCGTTTATTTACAATTTTCATTAAAATTTCCTTTGAACCCAATATACACATACAAGTGAATACAAGTAAAACACTCGAAGATGCTATTAATTATCCCTGGTATATGGTGGAATATACAGAATTGGAGAATTTATTGAAATGGTTTGTGACGACAGTAGAGCCTGCTATTATTCTTAAGATACCAACTGAAACCAATTATGTCGATAGAGCAGTTTTAGAGTAAGTATTCTGAACTTTTTTTATTATCAAGATTTTTAAATTTATTTATGATATAGTTTAATACGCTTGGCCTGTGCCATGATGCCAGAACGTGGTGATCAAACAAAAAATATATCTAATGCTACGGCCAAACGCATTTTGTATACAAGATCTATGATACGTTTGCAAAGGGCTTGCGCTACTAAAAATCCCAAACTCTTGGCTACCAAGGAAGGACATCGGGTATTCAAAAATGCTTTTGAGGAATTATTAAATACATTAGATCAGTCTTTGTATGCGCTGGCTGCAACCAAATCCCATGAGGAGCAAAGACGCGAGGCCTTAAATGTAATGCTGGAAATTATATTACCCATGCAAACACAAAGTGAAGAAACATCAAAGTAAGTTGTAGGAACAAATATTTATATACATATGTATGTAACCCATTTTAAACTATTATTTTAGTTTACACATTGAATGTATGGTAAAATGGCAGGATTTAAATGCTAAACCTGGCAATATATTAATGTGTAGTATTTTAAGTGCCATTGGCCATATGAAAGCATTCATAGGCGGCACCTATACTTTACTGGAAACAAGCATAGCTTTCTATTTTCGTTCTTCGCAAGAAAGTTTAGATTGGCATACACCTTCTTGGGTAAATTTGTTGCAGTTATTGCAAATGTCCTTGGAGAAACTAGAACTAATGCCGATAATGAGGAATTCTTCCATGTTTACTTTACATGTTTTCATTCTATATAAAATGGAAAAAATGCCAACAGTTGGCGATCAAATAACATTCCTACAAGATCTAAGTCAATTGGTGGAAAGTTTAAAGACTGAACCTTCTAGTGAACCAGTTTTGGCCGTTGTTTGGGGTGCTATGATATCATGGGGCTGTAGAATTATTGCAAAAGAACCACATAATGCCAAAAAACCATTAATAATGTTGGCTCGACACTTGCAAATAATATCAACACAAGCTGAAAGTTGGGGTGATGGTATATTAGGAGCTATAGGTTTTAAAAAGGATGTGGTGACTAATAAGTAAGTACATTTCAATATATTTTATAAAAAAGATTATAAATACAAATATCTTAAATTTTAATGTAGACGTAAAGTTCTAACACGTTGTCTAGCCATTGTGATATTTTCTTTGTTCCCCTATAAAAGGTAAAAAATGTTCTTTTTTTGTGTAAATCTGATTGTGTCAATTGTATAGATATATTTTTTTACCTATACTTCCAGTCATAGCGGTGATAGAGTTATACCTAGCGAGGATCATTCCTCTTCTATGAGAGAATTATCAATGCTATTGGCTAATAAGAAATTTATCGATGTTAAACCCTTAATTGTTCAATCTATAGGTATTTTGAATGAACATACTATGCCTCAACTAAGTGATGTCTCTCATTTAATTTGTCGTATTATATCATTATTTTATAATAATGTTTTTCTAACTACGGTACCAGAAGTTTGGGAAATGGACTTTAAAATCCCTAATATATAAAAGTGCTTTGCGTTAATTATTTACTTTTTTCATAATATTCATCATACATACATATATTTTTCGACAGTCTGGATTTTTTTTATATATATATTTTTTTTTTTGGAAACATTATTATACAACACATATTTGCATTATTATAAACGAAAAAAAGTAAGTAAACGATTCTTTACTTTAAACCACGTTTTGTAATATGCTTATTTGTTCTTAAAGAATTAAAAATTATATTATAATATTTTTTGAAATATTAATGTTTATTTTTGTATTTTTTTATTACAGAATTTCATTTCATAAGCATTTTTTGGAGAGAGATAGAGGTAAGTTTCATTTCATCTCATTAATTTGAAGTTATTAGTGTTTGTTCTCAATAAGGACTGACCTAAAATTTGAGTTAACAAGTTTAAAAAACGTTTATTAAAAGTTAAACATTTTTAGTGATAATAATGCAAAATATTGGTTGTATACCCCAAAACAAGTACTCGAACTATCTAATCTCTGACCATTGGAAGGCCTCTGTTGATTCGGCAACAGCACCTATAGACGTAATCGGTGGACCGAAGTGCCATCCATCATTAAGCCGTAGACATTGTTCTTACTCACAGGGTCACACTGTGGTAACTCTGATATGAACAGAGTAAACTCTAAACATATTTGGACAAGGAAGGAAAATTTAATGGTATCATATGAATATGATACCTTTCATCCATCATCATTCAACCCAGCACACATCTCATTCATATGACACAATCATAAGAGAAAAACATAAGACACATAAACCACAGCCACTACGTGGATCTCGAAGGAACCTTAACTAACTGACCAGCCAGGACATAGTCCTGCGGGCAACATGCCACCCGTAGTACCAGATTATGCGGTGCTCTGGTCTGACCTCTGGCAATCTATGCTTGGACTAAGTCAAGCAGTAGACTGTAACCAATTTTTCAGTCCCGGCCAGACTGGAGGTATTGGCCACCTCTTTATACCCCGGGGTTGCAATAACACCAAGGCGGAGGTCTCGCCAAGGTAACATGCCCCCGGGGGGACATATATGGGCAATTTCATACCCAACTAAAAAATCGATTTTGATGAAATTTCCACCAAGGTTAGTACTACTGGATATTAGGCTAGAACTGCCAGACTTAGAGTGTGTCAAAGTTAGACATTTTAGTCATACAGGATTTAAATCAAATAAGTATAACTTTCAAAGTTGGACATTTTAGACCTATTGGTTCTAGCAAAAAATGTTCAAATGAGTTCAATAGCTGTTTTTTGCTCAATTTCCTTAAAGTTCTTTATAGTCCCATAATGGAATGCGGGTGGGGTATCGGAAGACATTGATTTTAAAAGTTGGATCACTTGATACGAAATGACTCATATATATTTTGGGCCTTTAATAAGTAGATTAAAAAACGATTTTGCCAAGGGCGTCTTTCTAGTCTGTTGAGTACGTAAAAGGAGATAGAGAAACTGTCCTCAAATATTAAAATCTCTCCGCATTTGAGCCTAACACCAATATAAGCAATCGCGGATACATGGATTAAAAGGGAAATTAAACGTTTGAGATTTAGAGATAATCGTTCATATTCTGCCAAATGGCGAAAATTTCGATTTAAATAGAAATGTTTGTGGAACAAACATTTTTTGAAAAATCTAAGAAATTGAACTCGAAATGAACTAAAATTTATTTTTATGAATTCCCTCCAATAATTTTGCCTTGTATCGGGGGTAGAAAATGCATTACAATTTGCTAAGCGTTGAAATGTTTAAGTTTAATATGTGATGTGACTCGAATAAGTAGGATGATTATCCATAAACAATTAACAAAATCAAAGTTCGAAATAAAAATCCAAATTTAAAAATTTTCTGATAATTTTAACATCGTGAGTACTGCTCGCTGAGTTGATAAGCTTTAGCGCAATAAAACGCCAAACGAGAACGAATCTAACAGCAACTGTTCGGTAACTAGTTGTTATTTGAAAAAAGATTACGCTTCTAAATAAATGAGTTATAGCGGAAAAATAAGTGTATAATGACATTGTGTCTATATCCTGTTTTATTTAATATAATATATGACTAAATACGAGATAAACATTTTTTTATCACATCTCACTAAATTTCTCAGAATTATTGGTAATTTCTCTGAGAAAAATACAAATAATATTTCTCAATTAATAATTTAAAAGTTGTAATAATTAAAACATATAATTTAAAAGACTCTTTAATAGAACAGTGCATCAGCTTGAACGCCATGACCTTAAAAACATGATCTAGTTTTTTAAATTATTTTTGTAAATACAAATTTAACAAAATCAAATTTAAAGTTGAATAAACTTTATATAAAACGAAAAAATCAATCAAAATACAGAAATAAAATATAAGTTTATATTATGCACATACATACAATATGTTTAATTTAAATGCATGACATGTCTTTTGAAAACGTTTATAAAACACAGCTAAACACACCTTTTTCAAAAGACAACAACTCCCCTTACAAGATAAGTTTAATGAGGGCGTATTTAGCACAACATTTGTGTCAAAAAAACAACCAAAATAATAGAAATTTCAATTAAATCAAACCATTTCAAGTAAAATGTTTTAAAATTTCTGGAATAGATAATCTTCGATTTCATTACCTAGAATTCGTTCCACATTTTATATATTCTAGTTAAAGAATCAGATATTAGACACTGATTTCTAAGTTGTCACTTTTTTGTTTGTAAACTTTAACTCATGTTTAGATCTTTTTCAAACAGATCAATCTTTTAACTTTTTCTTAAAAGTATTAAGTTATTTATAAATTATTTTAAATTTGTTTTCATTTTGTGTTCTTTTGAAAAAAAAAACGTTTTGTTATTCGGAACACGTCCTTATTATAAATACATACTTAAGCTGCTTGTGTTTGCTTTATTTATATCTTCGATCTATCTATAACATTTGTATAATAATCAAAATGCATTCATCATAAATATGTCTGAAATGCAATTTTTTTATAGTTTTTTGTAATATTTTAATACTTATTTGAAATTATAATGTTGCAAAAAGTCATTTTTTTTTAAATGTGTTATTGAAATTAGAAGATTATTCAAACAATTGTAAAAATTAAATATAAAATTAATTTCATTCGAAAATTAAACATTTAACAAATTTTTAATTTAAATACATTTCTGCACTTCACTATCGGTGTAGTATTGTTGTATGTTATAAATGTTTTTTCCAAAAAAAATCTTTTAAAGAATTGCATTTCCTATCGAACACTTTCTCTTATTCTAATTAATAACATATCTAAAAGATAAATCATATCTTGTATAATTGTAAGAATAGTCATAAAAAAATCACAGCTGGACTTTTTTTAATTTATTAATTTTTTTTTTTTTTGCTATTTTAATTATTAAAAACAAATTTATAATTTCCGTTATATCGATTAAAAACAAATAATTTGCATATTATTCACAACATTTTCATAAGTTGTGGTACTTTTTTAAGGGGGGACTTTTTTTATTTTTAGGTTGTGCTAATTTAGAATGGAATTTATGTTAAATGTACAATTGAAAACTTTATTACAGTCGTATTTTTAAATATACAATAGTTAAAATACATTTTTTAACAAATACCAAATTAATAAATGTTTTTGAATACATGTGACACTTTAGATGTTAAAACATTTAAAAAAAGTGAATGTTTTTATAATCGGCAATAAAATAATAAATTTTAACTACTTTCAGTTTTATTAGTTTCTCATCTAAATTTAGATTTAATTTGTATACCCTACACCACTTTAGTGGGTATGGTCCTATGCACTCATCTAAGTATATCAATCGGCTAAAAATCATTTTCTCAGTCGATTTAGCTATGTCCGTCCGTCTGTCCGTCCATGTAAACCTTGTAATCAAACTACAGGTCGTAATTTTGAAGATAATTCATTTCTAAAAATAATAATTTGGTACATGATCTTCGTCCCAGAGACGAAGCCTACTGAAAATGATTAAGAAAAGTCCATTATTTCACCTAGCCCCATACAACTGAACCCCCGAATAGGGGTGTAAACAATGTAATCAAACTACAGGTCGCAATTTTGGAGATAATTCAATGAAATTTGGCACATGATATTTTATGGTACCGTAGATGAAGCCTATTGAAAATGGTTAACATCGATCCATTATTTTACCTAGCCCCCATACAACTGAACCCGCCGAATAGGGCTTTTAAATACATAATTATGTTTAATATACGTGTATCTTGACAAAAAGCTGCAAAACCAAGATCTATACTAGCCTTGATGACCCTAATGAACTTTATAATTATAGGGCCTCATTTGACCCTAACCCCTAAAAAACCCCTTCAAAATTTAAAACTAAATTACATTCGGCCTCGCCCGACTATAACTTCTTACTTGTTATTTATCTAATTTTCGTAAAATCATGAGTTTTAAAATCACTCGTAGTTCATAGTTCAAAAATCTAGAATTTTGGACTATGGTCGATGTTAAAACTTCAATTCGAAAAATTATTTCCGATTACATATTTAAAGAAGTTATTCAACACTAACGTATACTTATTAAATTCTAATATGATCCATAAATAAATTTCCAAAAAAAGTTTTAAATGACTCAACTTTTAAAATCGATATATTCCGATTTGAATGAAATTTGCAATACGGTAAGAAATAAACTTCTTTAGACAATTTTTGATAGGCCCATCTGGTAAATTAGTATCAATTGTATATAGTATGGAATGGATATGGGGGTTTGCGAACCGCTCTCATATCTAGTGTGACGGATGGATGAGAAGTTTGCTGGTTTAAATAGTGAAGTAAGATATCTTACACAAGTGATATAATTGAATTTTCCTTCCTTAGTAGGATATGATCCATCAAATAAGCCACCGGCTTATTTGATGGATTCCAATTTTGGTCTACCGTTTAGGTCTCTGGGTAACGGATCAACAGAGGCTATCCCATCCGCGGAGTTTTAAATGGAAGTGAAGTTGTTCAATCTCGAAAATTACGTAATGAGGCAGAAATGGAACACATCTAGAGTACTTAAGAAATAAGGCCAACACGAGGAACAATATATGGCAGGACTCTTAAATTTAATGAACTGATTCGGAAAAGATCTGATCCAGTACCGCTCAATAATGTAGTTTCAAAAAGTTTTTTATAATTCAAACGAATTTTAAATACCCAACGATTAATACAAACAATTTAAATTTACTTTTCCACATGAGTATACTCACTCCCACCCACTTACATATTTCGCATCAATTAAAACAGTTTTGCAACTTTAATATTAAAATTATTTTTTATTTCTTATTTACAATTATCACATAAATACACACATACACAAAATAATAGCCATAATTCGTAATTATCCTTGAGGATAAAAAGGTTGAGCTGGATATGGTCGTCTGCCAACAAAAGCATAAGGATTTGGATTAATAACACGTGCAATATCACTATAAGTACGCCCAGTGCGCTTACGACCACCACGATGACGACGAGGATAATAGGGTTTGGCACCGGAATAATATTTTCCATACGGAGATTGGTTATAACCACCATAATAACCGCCACCGTAACCATAACCAGCTACATAGGGAGTACGATAGCCATAACTGGGAGCATAACTGCCGTAAATAAGTTTTTTCTTTAATCCTTTCAGCAGAGGCAAAAATACACCGGCACATAGATCACTGCACAATATGATGACACATAATAAAAATGAAATCTTTAAAAGTAACATGTTTCCGTTTTAATAATTCTACTTTAAATCGTTAAAATTTGTTGTCGCTATAAAAGTTCTTGCTTTAATCAAAGTACGTTCTCAACTGGATGCTATTTTATCTGCAATAGTTGTATTTATATGAAATTTAAGAAATACAATTTATATAAAATGTTCTTTGCAATCAATTCGCAAATACAATTTGAAAAACTTTTTGTAACGGTTTCTAAACTGATACAAAATTTTTGTTTTATTTTATATTATTCAATGATTTACTTTGTAATTTGCATGTGTTTTTGTTTTCATTTTTAAGTTCTTAAAATTTGCAATAACTTTGTTTTTATTTTATTTTCTTTTATTTAATTCTTTCTTATTTCTTTATAATTTGATTATTTATTTACAGCTTTTTTCCCCGCTTGTTGTTTTTGTGGTTTAAAATCAGACATCCGATTTATTTGCTAACTTTAAATTCAAATCACGTCTTCGCGCAAAGACTGCGCATTTGTAAATGGTTAACTTCTTGAATACAACACGGCTATTGTCATGGCTCTTACATGAGAGAGATGATTAGTTTAACGGCTGGATGATTGTATGAATGGTGGTAAGTGGTACGTATCAATTTTTGTTATAATTTTTATTTTTAAAAGAGACTTTAAACTTCAAAACAGTTAAGTCTTATTAAACAATTAAGATTTTGATAGATAATTAAGGCTTAAGAAAATAATAGTAAAAAATCGACAACTTTTTTATTTTCGGAAAGATTTATTCTCTTCTGTAATGTGACCACTTTTTCTTAGATTTACAGTATTAACCCCATATCCATAAAGGTATTAATCGTTTATTTTGCATTTATTAAGCACATTTTCTATACAAATTCCCATCAATAATTTCCAATATATTGTATCCTAAAATTTGAACATATTTCTGAAGTCATTTTGTTTTAACCTCTTTCATATATTTTCCTTCTTCGATTGGGCTTTCAGAGATTATAACAGGTTTTACAAATATTTTTAATATCTTGATGTGATTAAGAAATTCTGAGGCCAACTCGAAATTAGTACAGATCAATCATTTGGAGAATTACTCTGAGATTACTATTACATTCATTTATTCTATGGAATGGTTCTAGAACCAGTTCTCTCCTCCTTTAAGTTAGACCTAGCGAAGCTTAAGAGACAGTTCTGAAACTAGTTCTTCTCTAAGAGATTTTCGTTTGAAATTATTATAATAATGATGAATTTTTTTAAAGAGTTGATGAATTATAATTTCTATAGAGGTATTCAAACGATTAATCTTCGATCGGATAATCTATCAATTTGTGACCATTAATCGCTCGAATAAATGAAATTTTGTCAAATTTATAAGTAACGGAAATAATCTTTACTTCTACCACCAATTTTAAAGGAACATCATAATGTAGACTGTAAACTATTGCGTTGCAATTCAGTTCGACAGACACTTTCATATCCGAGTTCCTGACAGAAATTCAGTACTTTTGTCGCACTTAACTAATGGTGTAACAAATGTTTACACTGACAGCTAGAAGAGGAGTGTAAGAGTGGTTGGTGGCTTTTACATTGCAAGTTTTAAAATCAAATCCTAAAATTATTGCAGTATTTCACAGGTAAAGATATCTGCCAATCTTAAAATAGTAACCAACTGGTTTAGGTATTATAAAACATCGGGTGACATATGTATATATACGGACAGCAAAACTGCGATCGGAAATCTAGCGGGTATCTTTACGACATCTAGGTTAACTGAAGAGATTGCCCGATATCTCTAAATGACATTATATGATAACATTCATATGGGTCCCTGGATATAGTAATTGTCAGGGAAACTGCTGACGAACTTGCCAGGAATGGTGTGATGGGAGGAGAATATTATCTTTTACTATTATCATTTACTGAAATCACCTTTACAAAACTGTAAGTTACTGGTTCAGACTGAAATATATGAAATGACTCAAATCAGATTGCTCAGTGAAACCACCTATCTCAATTCGAGATCAATTTGGCCTCGCATTCGCTGGGAACGGATAAGAATGTTGGTCTCACCTATGCTATTGCCTGTCATTCAAAGAAAACAGAGAACATTGTTTTGCTCTATCTTCTTTGGATGAGCTATCTGGGATATGCTTAAAGAATATTCCAAACTTTTTGTATCAAAGTAGAGAGTAATAATTATATGGACTCCTACGACCACTAGAATAAAACAAAGGAACCGAAACTAGGGGGACCCACTCATGTTTGATTACCTAAATCTAAGTATTTCTAATAAGTTCTTCAGCAACAGTTATACACTAGTTCAATTAACATTGTTCTGCTCTATCTTCTTTGGATGAGCTATCTGGGATATGCTTAAAGAATATTCCAAACTTTTTGAATCAAAGTAGAGAGTAATAATTATATGGACTCCTACGACCACTAGAATAAAACAAAGGAACCGAAACTAGGGGGACCCTAGTTCAATTAATGAGTTCTGGATCTCGTTGAAAAATTATAAAAATGCTCAATTGGTTGTTACAATTTATCGTAACATACAAAAATTATGTTAACTGGCAGAATATCTACCGGTTAAGCGATAACCAAAGTTTAAGATAACGGGCCTTAATTTCTTTATACAGAAATGTTTTCACATGAAAATAAATAATTTTTTAATATTTGAAAGGAAATGAATTGAATTCAAAGAAGTAGAAAGTCGGATAAGATAAAAACTCGAATAATTGAATAATCTAATAATTTCTAAATTATATTTAGAAATCTTCATTCGCCATTATTTTATTTAAAGAATTTAATTTAATGTTTTACATAAAAAATTTTGTTTAGGACTTTCTGTAACGTTTTTTTAAAGGATTATTGGCTAGACGAAAATGTTCAGAACTATCGGTTAAGAACTGACACAGTTAGAGGGGATTATAATTAGACATTTCGGTCATGCAGGGTTTTATTTTAAATGAGTGTAACTTTTCACCTATTGATCCTAGAAAAAATTGTCAAAATATATGATGTAAAAATGAGCTCTGACTAATTGTTATTTATTATTTCCGAAAACAAAAATCTTTAATTTCAAAGTCGAAAAAAGTTTTTATTTATTAGTTTTTTTTTGTGGGATAATAAAAATGATTGATAACTTATTTAAATATGTACATTGTATTTTTTTGTATATGGTACAACACATTTTTTATTAAAACGTGACTAATATGACTCAATGTGCTATTAACTACAAAATTTATATAATAAAATTTTAAATATTTAATGAACACTCATAAACATAATTAAGAAATTGTATTTAGGTTTGTTTTTCATATAAAAATAAGACTCTTACAACCACTAGAAGGCACGTCAAATATTTAAAACACATACATACATACAATATTTTTAAAAGAAACTTAAATATAATTTAAAAAAAAAATTACAAAATAAAAAAATATCACATAAATTCATAGATTCGAAAAATATTTCTTAAAATTATGGTTTTCCTTGAGGATGAAAGGGTTGTCCAGGATATGGTTTATTACGCTTTGAATATTGATGTGGATTAGCAATACGAGCTATTTGCTTAAAGGTACGTCCTTTCACTTTACGATCACCACGATTGCTACGATTGTTGCCACCATAAAAGCCATAACCAAATGTAGGAATTTTCAAAGCTGTAGCCAATCGGGTGTCAAATCCTTTTGTAGAAATATCAAATAAACCACTGCATATTATTAAGAAAATATATAAAAACTTTAAAAAGTTCATGGTTCTTAGATTGTTAGTTTTTTTATTTCTTATAAATTTTATATTTTCTTTGAATTTTGCGTTTTAAAGTTCTTTCTATGTTCAATGTTTATTGAAGACTTCTTGAAAGCCTTTTTAAAGACTCATATTTATACAAAACTTTAAAATGCGAAAGAGCTTGAAAAAGGGAACAGTAAGAGAAAAGAAATAAATAAATAAAAAATAATTTTATGCCTTGAATTGAATAGTTTTTGTAATGGTTTTTATTGTTGTATTTTGTAGAACTTTAAATCTTATTTAAAATTAAATGATTAATTTGTATTCTTGTACTCATTTTAACCTTTTTATACTGGAGTTCATGTAGGAACTAATATGTTGTAGTCTTAATCTTTGTTGGGCAAACCGGCAAAATAGAAAATTTTAATTAACGAAGCGAATAAATTATGTTATGAACATTTTTTCAATATCGGTAAGGATTATAGCAACATTTGCATTTGTACCAACGAGTGGAGAAAAATAAGAAAAAATAATGTTTAAATTTTTATTTTTTTTTTTTTTTTAAATCGTTACAATTTTTAACCCAAGATCCATACGAATTTCCTCAGAAAAGTGTAAATACACTGATAAATCCAAAAAAAAATGTCGTACATTGTACGAATTGTTTGTTATTTCGCACCACGAAATTCTTTCGTAATATATACGAAATTGTACGAAATATTTTAGTATAATGCAAAATAATCTTGGAAAAATTAATTTATATAAATTGAAAAAAGTGAATTTTGAATAAACATTTTTTTTTTATTTTATTTTATTTATTTATTCAAAAACAATGGCCGTAAGCCGATAGGGCCTAATTGGCTAGTCTACAATTAAATATACTTATAATACAAAAATATTATTGGTACATTATTTAGTAAGAAAATATAACATATATTTATAATTTTTTTAATTATAATTTTCTTATTTTTAATAGTTAGACTTGAAGTTTTGCACACACTGATTAGGATTCTATAAATTGGTGAAAATAAAGATAATATTATTAGCCTAAAAATGACAGTAAAACATAATAGGAGCGAAATGCAATAAGGTTATATAAAAGATTTTTTGCAACAAATGAGTTATACCAATTAAATATTTTATAAAAACTTAGGGGAAATGGCTGTACAATATACATTTACATAGTGGAATATCATTAAAAATAGGCTCAGGGTTAGTTATGAATTCGACAAAAAAATATTTTTAAATGCATATAATGAATGTGAGAATTTACGTTCCTGGTAAGGAATAACAGTATTCCATAAGCGCGCTATGTTAACTCGAAATGATCTCGTCATAAATAATGAAACATGTGCTGGACATATTAAAGAATGTGTTCTATTTGAAATAGCAAAGTTAAATTTATTCTGCAAATAGTCAGGTTTACCATATTTTATAGTTTTAAAAAAGAAAATCATTTTTCTCAACTGAACATATCGAAAGAAACTACAACCAAGTAAATCAACGTAATATTGAGAAACATGATCACTAATCCGAAGTCCATAAATATAACGTACTACACTATTAAAGGATCTTTTTAATCTGTCAATGTTGGAGTTTGAGGTACATGAGTAAACTTCAATACCATAAATTAATAACGGTAAACACAATGATAAAGCAACACGACGTTTTATTGAAGAGGGCAAGTAAAAACCAATATTATATAACTTTCTCAATGTCCAAGATATTCGTGAAATTACTGAATTTATATGAAAACTAAATGTTAGCTTATCATCCAAATAATACCAAGTGTTTTATAATGAGGAACAATTTCTAATACTTCGTTATTCAGAATAATGTTTAAAGAAATAGATTGTTTAGAAAATACCATTACCTTGCATTTCATGGCATTTAGTTGTAAGAAGTTACGTTTTGACCAATCAACTAAAAGATCAAGTTCAGAATTAATATGCGCCTCAGAATTTTGTAGAGATAATAAGTCAAACGTTGATAAAAGCTGTATGTCATCAGCATAGGTATAACATTTCAAGAAATTTAATTCATGATAAATGTCATTTATATATAACAAAAATAATAATGGCCCTAACATTGACCCTTGTGGCACACCTCGGTAAATTGGAATCCTACTAGAAACTTCACGTTCTATTTGAACAAATTGACTGCGACCATGTAAGAAAGAGTAAATGAGTTTACAGGCACTTGAACTATAACCAAATGTATGTGAGAGCTTATGGATCAACAATGAATGATTAATCGAGTCGAATGCCTTACAATAATCCAAAAAAATTAAAATACTAACCAAATCCTTGTCGAAGTTTTCCCTAATAGTTTCCGTGATTTCCAGAAGTGTGCCAGTAGTACTAAATCCTTTCCTAAAACCTGATTGATGTGGATGAATCAAACTACAACTATTTAGATGATGTAACATTTGTTCCCTAATAATTAGTTCCAAAACTTTTGAACAGACTGACAAAATACTGATAGGACGATAGTCCGAACAATTCCTAGGAATCTTAACTTTAGGAATCGGTACAATCCTACCAACCTTCCAAATTTTAGGAACTACCGATGTTGTCAACACCCTGTTAATAATAAATGTTAAATGTTTTAAAATAGGCAGTATTATGAATTTAAGAAATTTAATATGAATTTGATCAGCACCTACCGCTTGAGATTTGATACTTAAAACTGCATTTAAAACATCAGTTTCCGTAACATTTGCAAAAGTAAATCCTTCAGAGGAAGGTAAATGGTCAAGACCACCATCAGCAGTTCCAGCCATACGGGAAAATTCATTAAACTCGTTCAGTGAAATAGGAAACCGTTCATTTCCTGGTGATTTCACAATTCCTATAGATTTAATCTTGCACCATAACTGTTTCTGATCACATGTAGAAAAAAATCTTAAACAGTACTTCCTGCGAACACCTCTTATGATGGTTTTTAATCTGTTTCTAGCTCTGCGATAAGCTTCAAAATTCCTATCAGACCTATTTTCCCTGTAGGCACGATATGTCAGATCTCTAATACGCTTAGCACTACAAATACACTCTTCATTCATCCAATTATGTACAACGCTTTTAACTACTCTACGATTTGGTACATTATCCTCAAACAAACGATTTAAATTGGAATTAAAACATTCTACACTCTCGTCAACATTCAAACTATCATAGACGCCAGAAAAATTCATAGATTCTAATTGAAGTAAACATTGGTCGTAGCTAAGATTTGAATAATCCCTACAAAGGTATATATCCGGATTTTTAAACTGAGAAATATTATATGTTATAAATATTGCCGCATGATAGGAATTTAGAGCAGGTATTTGAAATTGATGTTTACTACTAACTAATTCTATGTCAGAGACTAGATAAAAATCTATAAGTGATGTAGATAATTGTTGAGGAGAATAATGTGTGGGTAAAGAATTGTGAACTATATATAACGACAGTCGCTCGCAAATTTCGCGAACAATAGCACCATTAATAAAAAGGTTTATATTAAAATCGCCCATCAAAATTATATTATTATACCTAGAAGAGAAATTTTCAAGGACCCTTTCACAACAAAGGAATTGACCATTAGGAAGATATATAACACCTAACAAAGCTACTGAATTGTCCTCTAAAATTATCTCCACGAAAAGTGATTCAACATTAACATCATATTGTTCATCAAAAATATTACCAGTCTTTAAATTATTCCGTATGTATAAGCAAACCCCCCCGCCTCTACAACCACTTCTATCCTTTCTAAAAAGTTTAAAACCAGGAATTGACACAGCCGAATCATAAATAAACTCCTTATACCATGTTTCCGTTATACCAACGGCATCAATATCGCAATCCATTATCAAGTTACGAATTTCATCAAATTTAGTGCTATTTTCTCTAGGAACCAAACTTTGTGCATTGAAGTGTAGAATATTAAAGTTTGCAGAGTTTATTACAGCATTAATTTTACTGCCATCAGAGGCAATTTCACCTAAATTCTCACCTAAATTCATCATAAACCCTAAAGTGTGCACGAAAATCAATCATCCCTATTAAAAACAAATTTAACTTATTTAATATATATAAAGGCAACATAATATAAAGGTCGCAAAAAAGCAAAAATAAATTTAAAAATATTAAAACATTCAAAATTCATTAAAATTCAAAGTATAAAAAATTAAAAGTTTTTTGTTCATTTTAAAATAATTTTTTTCTAATTTTAGTTCAAAATTATTCTTCACATCTAATAAATAATATTTCGTATTATACACGAAATTTTTGTAAATATTACGAAAATATAAGTTACAATTTTTTTCGTAAAGTTGAGCATGGATTATCTCTAAAATATGTAGAACGTATCCAACAAACAAGTTTGAATGTTTAGAAGACCTTTAAATCATTTTCTGAAAAACAGTTTGTAAAGCTCGATCATTACAAAAAAACGAAATTGCGAGCCAAATTTAATCAAATTATCTTCAAAATTGCGATCTGTATCTTGCGCACAAGCACACAAGTGATTCAGAGCCGATTGGTATACTTCAAGGAGGACCAATATTTAAAACATCAGTACAAACGCATAATACCCTCCCCACATTAGTAATGTAGGTTATGAAAAATATAAAAGTCCTGGACGAAATACGACGAGACGATGTTGATTTGAATGGGTTTAGGTAATTGCATTTTTAATTAGCTTGGTTGTATACCTAATAGCAATTCAATAAATATTTTCGAAAAATCAAAATTACGTTTTCTGGATATGAACGATATATAATATCGTATAAGATATTATTTTAGTCAATTTCCTATTTAAAAAATTTTATTGAAATCCAAAATTTTGTCTGAATATATAGTGTCAATTCTATCGTTAAAATAGAATTTACAATTTATATTAAAAATTTATTTTCAGCTAGTTTTGTTAAACATTTCCATAGATAAATTTTGGAATAACTCGCATGAAATTAAAATGTGTCAAATATTATTTGAAATGTACTCATTCTTTTTTAACACACTTAATTTTGTGTTGAATCGATATTTTGCGAAAAAATGGGTTAACGTTGTTTACATGTTTTAGTTTAAAACTTCTTATAATTTGCATTATTTTTTTTTGTTATTATTTTATTGTAGTTTAACAGTTCTTTATTTATATTTCGTAGTTTTATTACCTTTAATTTTTTTCTTTTCTCTGACGTTTACGATTCAATTCAAATCACGCTTTAAATTAAGATTTTGTTTTTGTAAACGGGCACTTATATTGACTTAGACATTTGTCCAATTCACAATAGATATCGTATATAATATGGTTGTGTCAAATAAAATTTCTTAAAAAAAAAAACAAATCTATGTTGCCCCCTTTAGATTAGTGTTCTAGTATGGTAGACAGGAGATGGTGGGTTCGTTTCCTAAGTCACTGGTTAAGTAGCGCACATTAGAACAGATAGGTGTATTTCTTCGGATTTGATGTATATACATCCTCCTTTCAAACTAATTACGTATAACAAAAAATAACGTCATACTACGATGCAACCCTACAACACCGATTGTGAATTGGACAATTGTTTATAAATAACTTAATTCGTTGAATGGAGTTTTTTAAACAGATAATTTTTATATTTTTTAGTAATGAAAGATTTTTCTGGGATATGTATATTAGGGTTATAACTTCTACATGATATTTGGAAATTTTAAAACGGGCCTATCCATTCCACATAGAGCTCGAGCGTTTTCGAGGCAAATGCCTTGAAGATTTCGATATTTACTCTAAATTTCCTAAAAAAAATTTCCGATATAAACAGGTACCATTGTTCGACATTTATACGGAAAAAAGTCAAGGATATGGGCAACGGTTTACCTCCTTTCAAAATTAGCTTCCAAAAATTTATATTATCCTATTAAAAATTCATGAAAATTAGTTTGCGAAAAACAGTCATGTTCGTTATCAGAACACTCCTAGCTACTACGGAGTGATAGCGCCATATCTTACAAAATGTTTTTATTGTCATAAAATTAGGGAAAACACCTAATACACTCACACTACCTTTTTACATACTCCCAAATAAAGATTTCAAATAATTTTCTGCAAATTCATTTTGTTGTTTCGCAGCCTATTAAATCATATATCGATTTCCAAATAAATGAGAGTGATTAATAATGAAATTTATATTATGTATATAAATGAGATTATAAATGTGTCATACAAAGTTTTGGTATGTTTTGCGGTTTAAGAATTAAACGCATATGAAAGGTTATCAGTTCATTTCTTGTTGTTGATCTTCTGTAGTATATAAGTAAAAAAATACTTCAGGTATATACAAATGTACATTCGTACATCACTATGTATGTATAATTAAATAAATATAAACAAATTTCCGTCATTGACACTCCAGTTGCTTTTTAAAACTCCAACACAACAAACGCAATACTTCGATAATGGATTTACAAAATGTGCTCCTCAGTGTCGGCATTATGCTTTTAGCACTAACGATTTGTAACGGTAACACTATAAAACCATTGGATAAAGCACCATTTATAGGTGTTCGTTTACCGGTGACGGTACCTGTCTATGTCGCCCAACAACCTGTCAATACCGGGTCTGCTGTATATCCTTATTACTACTATTATCCACAATCACAATATCCCAATACAGGTGTTGTGTATCAGCCTTCGCTAACGGGTGTACAATATCCCTATTATGGTTGGTCAAATACACCAACCTATAAACCTGCGATTCCGACCGCACCCGCCGATACAACTGGCGGAGGGGCAGGTGATTCACATGATCCCAAAAAAGATGTGGAATATATTTATTAAAAGAAATAATTGTATTTGAAATGTTGTGATTATTTTAATTAAACGTAAAATACTAAGTTTAAATACATTGATGATCTGTAGAATTCTTCAAATCTCTTGTCCATATGTCTGTTTTAAAAAATATATGTATATGGATTTAACTCTTAAAATACATTAAATGTATGAATTATATTAAAATGTGTACCTGTATTTGTGTTTAAATAAATTTTAAGAAATTTAATTTTAAGAATAACACAGCTGTGTTCCAAGCTTAATATAATTTTTCTTATATTTATTTTGTTTGATTAAGTATATTTATATGAAATAATAATATTCGGATCCTTTTAAATTTTGAAATTATTTTTCGATTTTATTTCAGGGTCTTTAGATTTCGATAAATAAATCTAATTTTAAATTAAAAATTATAAAATCCGCAACTATTTAAAGAAAATATCAATTCCACTTACAAACTGATATCTAATTTTTCCTATGAGATTGCAATTGGCAGAGGGACAGTAAATGTAAATCAAATTAAGAGAATTTGAAAAGATTATGTTAGGTTAGGTTTTACAGACTGCTTACAGCCAAGAGTGAGCTTTACCTCGGTCCTATAGGTCCCTTTGTATTGTCTGTAAAAAAAAATAGTGTAATAGAAATAATAGAGAGGATGAAGGAGATAGTAAATATAAACAAAGATATAGACAAAGATAGAAAACAGTAGTCAGATATTGTAGACATTATAACTGCTAGAATGCTAAAAATTATGTGTTTCATCATATTTCTCTATCTGGAAGCTTTAACAGAAATCACTAAACGGTAGACCCACGCTTCTTATAATAACCGATAAAAGAGTGCTCAAATGCATTCTACTGAGAGCTATAAGAGAGGATGTTTTATGAGTATCCAAATAAGGTCAAAGCGTCTTTGCAATCAAGAAAGTATTCTTGTATTAAAAAGACTAAAAGAAAATATATTTTTCCGATCGTTTTTTAGCTTCTTCCGATGCCAATAATTATGTTTATACTCTATTGATTCTATACCCACATTAAAGTATACCAATTGGCTCAGAATCATTTTCCGAATCGATTTAGCTATGTCCGTTCGTCCATATAAACCTTGTAATCAAAATTTTACCAAAGTTAGTGCAAGTTAGTTTTATAAAAGTCTGTATGTTACTGGTGATTTTCGTAATGATCGTCCCTTCATATAAAGTTCCGTTCAGAAAATGATTTAAAATCAATAAACACAAGTAGGAATTAAAGCAAAACCAATTTAAAAGCATTATTATTAATAATATAAAATAATTCACATTTCTTACTTACAATTCACTGGTATAGGGTATCATATTGCCGGCAAGTACCGACTATTGATTCTTACTTGTTATCATTACTAACAAGCAAGAATCAATAGTTGAATAAAACGATTTCAATCATTTTAAATTGGTTTGGTTTTTTGAAAAACATGTATGGTTCAAAATTCATCAAAATATCTTAAAAATTGGTAAGCCAAACGGAAGGACGTGTTCCGATCGGTATACTTTAAATTGGGTGCGTAACAATAATCAGCTCAAATGCATAACATCTTTCCCACAAGTGCATAACACCTTTCCCACTATGGCAATGTAGAGTGTAAAGATGTGATAACTTCATAGAAAATAAATGTTTATAAAAAAAATTTTATGTGGATTTTTTAATAAACGATCAATAGTGAAAACAAGGAAAATCTGTTATTTTCGAACAAAAATGTCAGCCATAAATAAAAAAAATTTCGAATTAAGTAACGCTTCTTTTAATACACTTAAAAAATACTTTCAATTTATTTACTACTTTAAATTACTAATAACCACGATTTTTATAACCATATTGTGGAGGAGGATGACTATATCCATTATTATAATTATAACCACTTAGTTGATTCGAAGCATATGGTGGTCCTTTATAATATCCCTGATTGTCATACACAGCATTTTGTCCATAATTTCCGGAAGGTGGATAATAGCCTACTTGCTGATTATTCGGGTAGTAACCATTTGGTGAATTATGCTGATAGCCACCTTGATGTGGAGGTCTTTGATTGTAACCATAACCAGCTTGATTGTAGACTGGACGATTGTAAGCGTTTTGGTTGTATGCCCCATTATATCCATATTGTGGAGGCCTATGATTTGGTGGTTGATTCGGATCGTGTACCAAATCATGTATTATATCCGCTATAACATCAAATGTTGGCTTAGCTTTTGCCGTCACAGTCAATAATCCAATAATTAGAGCAATTGTTATTATTTTCATGATGTCTGTTATTTAAATTGTAATTCACTAATAATTTATTTTGAAAAGTTTAGAACGAGACTAAAGCTTCAGATTATTTCGAACAAGTTTTTATAGAATATTAAATATAACCTTGAATTTGATAAGATTTGTTATTGGGGTTTTTTCAAATTTCCCATCAATAAACAGACAAAATATATAGTAGACTGTGGTATAAGAAGATAAGAATGTTTTTACAAATATAGGCTAAAAAAATTAGGAATCTTTCACTTAAAAATAATTTAAAACATCGCGTTTGAACCATATAATTTAAATTTTTATTAATTATATAGATAAATTAATAAAGGCTTATGTACATATCTACATATACATTTGTGTTTCTTCATCCAACGTTTCCATTTTGCTTTTTAACATTGGCCAAAAAGGTTGTGCTGGAAATGGTCTACCACCAACATGAGCATACGGATTCGGATTAATAACTTTAGCTATATCCACATAGGTACGACTTCTTTTAATAATATTGTTCAATTCACAATTGTAATGTGATATAGATATTATAAACGTTAAATATATTATAATTTTCATTTCAACGACGATCTTCTTAAGTTTAAAATCAACTAGTAAATGTTAAATTTAATGAATAGTCGAAATGTCAAAAAGAAATCTAGAAAGTAACTTACAATTGTTAATGCGGTTTTCAGTGGTTCATGCCTTTTAATAAATTAGTAAATAAAATGATTTTTAAAAAGTTTTCTCATTACTGCTTTGCATAGGGAATCTATATATACAGGCCAGTTAAAGAATTCATTCCTATCGAAAGAGGTTCCATTTCTGTATTTTGCATCTTCAAGAAAACAAACCTTTATAATTTAAACTTTGAAGAAGCTAAAACAAAATCAATACGGAATTGAAACCATTCCAACCGAAATGTGTGATAGATCGAATAGACCTATCAATCAATCAAATCAGAATATTTTCAATTTCGTATTCGGTCCAAATGTCAAGAAAGGATAGATAGAGACGACACTTCTCTCAAAATCTTAAATAATGGAAACATATTAGTAAAATATTAATCAAAATGCAAAGAAATCGATTGGGATTAAAATTACAAAATTGAAACCATTTTGATTTTAATTTTCATTTAATAGGTTTTAAATAAATTAAGACTTTTAATACTTTTTTCAGCATTCACATCACAGTGCAAAATATTTTCACTTTCATTCTTATTGATTATGTGTTCAGGAAGTATACGTACATACATACATATGTATGTATTTAATTAATTTAATACATATGTATATTATTTATATGTTCAACGTGAAAATATTTTAATCTGGGGCATTTGCAAATAATTAAAAATTAAGGCTGCAATCTCACGCGTAAAATTATAAAAATTAAGAAAATATAATGAAAAAATATTTTGTTCTAAGATCTTATATAAAAATAAGAAAATGACGTATATACTACTACGTCATATTCGCGTGTTTTAATGAAAATTTGTTAAAGAACGTGTAGTCTATTAGTGGGGATTATTAGAGTTTATGGAATCAATCAATTAATCAACTCAGAAAAAATCAATAATACACAATTTAGGACTAGTGTAAACGTCTTAAACGTTGTTGTAAACGTCAAAAAATATGAAAATGTCATTAAACATTCAATTCTGTTTTACTCAAAACTATTTTTTTTTTTTAATTTTTACTAGTCCTGTGGTAAATTGAAGATATTTAGTTAAAAATTATTAGAATTATTGAAAACAATTCTTTGTAAATAAAGTTTCGCGGATCAAAATTACTTGTAATCGTAAGTGGGAAATTTCCCATTACAATTACAAATTATTTCCAATTACAAGTAATTGTAATTGGCAAAACTTTAATTAGAACTACGTGTTATTGTAATTATTGGTCAATTTTTCATTACAAGTAATTGTAATTAGAAAAACTTAAATTGTAATATGTACATATATGTTTTTCATTCAAAACATTTTTAATAAGAATCGATACCAGCTCTGGATGAAGGAAGATCGTCGTGCGTCATTGCCATTATCTCTTAAGGGTAATCCGGACTTCCATTTTACTCTGCCTTCGAGAGTTTTTCGTTTCACTACCGCATTGGTTAAGTATGTGGCGTCGAATAACGATACCGCATTATTGTTTTTCGGGTTTTACATAAGTATTAACCATATGCATTCGGGTTATAACCCATTAGTTTTTGGTGGAGACCATAAAACTCATTATCTAAGTCTGAGCGATCTGGCTTCCTATACAAAGGTATAGGTCGTTTTTGTATTTCTTCTTGGATTGGGTCCTTCGCACTATGCTCGCTATATGCAGCGCCATTTGAAATACAAAAAAAGAATCGATACAAGTTTTTTATAACACCCATACAAATGTACACACTCTTCAGAAATTAATTCACTATTAATTTCACAGGGTATTATCACAAAAAATGTAATCCTAATATTCCTAATGTATATTATAAATCTCTTTGTAAGTCTGTTCGTTTGTTTGTTCGTCAATCACGCCTAAACGGCTGAACCGATTTTCTTGAAATTTGGAACGTTGGTAGATCTAAACTTGGAAGGTTATATCTAAAAAAAATAGTACTTTTGTGTTTAAGACCATTTTTTCTGTTCTAAAGCAACTGCGCTTTATATAGTATCGGAAATATGCATATTTTGATAGCCCACCCAAAGGGGGTAAAAATACCCGTGCAACGCCGGTTATAAGCAGCAAGTATTAATATAAATAGTATTGCTACCTGCATTGGTTCATAATTAATCATAGACGTCTCTTACAAGATCCACTTCCGAAAATAAATATTTTCGCATTTGAACTTCAAATATGTACTATTATCAGGTCTGTCACAGAAGGAATTATCTTTTTAATGTTCATCTTCAAAAAAGGAAAATTTCAACCTTTTCACAATAGTTTAGAATTATTATTTTTTAAAGTTTTTATTTATTTTCAGGATCTACGGATTTTTTCATAAAAAAAACTAACTTTTGATGGAAAGTATGAGTGATCACAGATTTTCATATTTTCTATTTTTCTATATATTCCAAACTGTCTTATTCACTTATGTATGTAAGTGTTCATAATACAACGATTCTTACAATATGTATTTTGGATTAATTGCAAAACGATTTCAATGATTTAATTGTATATTTCTTAAAAAAATCTTATATTAAGAGTTAATCAATCGACATTAAAATTATAAAAATAAAAAAAGACAGCTGAAAATTTGATTAGATCTCTGTTACAGTAAATGAACTAATTCAACTGCTGTATAGGGAATTTTTAAAACAATAAATTGTAGTAATTGAAACAAAGGTGATGTTACGCATTTCATTATTAATAAATTTGTGCCAAAAACAAAATTTACTTATGCATTATTAACAAAATACGAAAGAAAGATGCAAAGAAATTTTGGCCGATCGCTGAGCAAATATGATTTTTTTGTATGCACCACATACTGAGTAAAGGTCATTGAGTTCATTGTTTTTTTTTTTTTCTTTTCCATTTACTGTTGTTGCTACAAACAGACTTTAAGGATACAAATAACATACATATTTAAAATCCTTAAAAAACCTGAGTAAAAGATTATTGCATGTTAAAGAAAATATGACATTTTTTGAGGGGAAGGTATACCTTTTAAAAGTGTTATTGCAAAACTAAATAGTGTAATAATAATTTATGTTTTTCTGTGGCAGGTTTCATTCCCCTAAACCGATCCTAAGACAAATAAACACAAATTTAAGAGGAAAAGGAATGTAGAAAATAAAACTTGTATGAAAACAATGCCAGGTAGAATATAACTCGTACCAAATTGCATATGTCGTTTTAAAAAAGGACAATGATTGGTTTTTTTTCTGTACAAATTGTTAATGCTTGGTAGGATATAGACAAAAAGGATGTGTGTATACTACAACAAATATAAATAAAGATGAAGTTGAAATTGGCGCAATTTTTATAAGGACAAACAAATGTATGTATGTACAAAAATGACTGACAATAAACAGTGATTATTTTGTTGTTAGTATTTTACAGGATTTTTGAGGATACATTAGGATTAATAGCAAACTGTTGATTTATACATTACAGGACCTAAAGATCTGAAATATATTCAATAATAATCTATAATTTTATGTTTTTAATGTTAAAAACATTTTCAACACAATTATTAACCTCTGTATAAAACATACGATCATTTATGCACCAATAACGTTTTAATACGAATTTAATTTTTAATTTTATTTAAAAATGACAAAAAATTTTATTTAAAAAAAACAGCTCGGTCCACGCTTTATACTTAAGACATTTAAATATATTTGTATATACATTATCATCTTTTTGATCATAAGCAATAAATTACAGCCTAAGTCAAAAATTAAACTTAAAAAATAAAAACCAAGTAAGAAAAAATAGTGGGGCGTGTCCGACCTTATGATAACCTACAGTAATTATGAATATTAAATGTGATTCATTTTAATTTTATGTTGAATTTTAAATTGGTTCCAAAATAACTGATAAACCGAAAGAGGCCATAAAATTTGATCGATAAATTTATACCGCACATTTATTATGATATTCAGCGATTTTTAGATGAGTTATAAGCATATACGGGTTTTACACGGACCCAAAGACGGAATAGTTATACATAAAGACAAATATTTTTATTGTGCCGATTTATAGATAGGAAGATAGACATATAGATAGATAGATAGATAGATAGATAGATAGATAGATAGATAGATAGATAGATAGATAGATAGATAGATAGATAGATAGATAGATAGATAGATAGATAGATAGATAGATAGATAGATAGATAGATAGATAGATAGATAGATAGATAGATAGATAGATAGATAGATAGATAGATAGATAGTATATTAGATGTAGTCAAAATATAAATGGCCCAAATCGAATGTTCCTGTTGAGTGGGAGTTGAGGCAAAAAATACTAGAACAATTAACATAATTATGAGCTCAAAAGGCTCATTTGGAAGGTTTGCTTGTATGGGGTCTAGGTGAAGTAATTGACCGATCTCAACCATCTTCAATAGCGTTCGTTTTTGGACTAAAAGAGGTCCAACGTACGTGCCATAAACGGACGGACGGACATAGTGGACATAGGAAGTCATTTTGAGCCGATTGGGATGCGGGCCATAAATGGAAAAATAAGAATTTAAAGTAATATAGAGTATTGTTGCTAAACATAGTGGCATATACTATTTCAATTCCGACTTAAGCCGACTTAGGCGTTTTTGGATTAAAACTAATTATATTATCAAAATATGAAATACATATGAATGTACATAAATAAAAGTAATGCTTAAAAATAGATTAAAACTAAATATATTATCAAAATTTGAAATACATTTATGTATGTATATAAAAGTAAAGAATTAAAAAAGACCTCACTTAGTGTTTGTCTTAACGTAACAGAAATCGCACAAATATTTAAAAAAAACGTGTGACAATGAAAGTAATTTATTTAATAATATTTACCCTTTTGGTTGTCAGTGTTTCGGGAAAACCCACATTAGGAATATTTTCACGACTACATAATTTCGTTCACAATATAGTGCATGACGAAAAAGAAAAGCCAGAGAAACAAGTTGAAATACATTATGTTCTCCCCGTATCCAGCCCAATGGGAAATGTCAATCCGTATCAAATGCCAGGAACTTATCCAGCTGTAAATCCCTACTATCCATATAATGTACAATCTAATGGATACACCCACGGATATATCAATAACCCATATCATCAAACAGAAAAAATGTATGAGCCATCTGGACCAGCCGGAATATACGATAATAGTTTACATGTATTACAAGATAAGAAATCATCAAACTATTAATAATTTATAACAGTTTCGAGAGTTTTGTATTTAATAAAACGAACAAAAAATATATTTTTGATTAAAATATTTATAATAAGAAACTTTAAAACCGCCTATTCTGAATGTACAAATACAATTAAGTTAAAGTTTACATATCATAGTTAACTATTTTGTCCTAAACGTGTCGAAAATTGAAATATGTTAAAAGAAATAAACTATTCTTTAAACATTTGTTACAATATCGGGAAATAAATTTGGTATATTTTTAAAAAACTAAACATTTTTTTTTTTGTTTTATAGACCAAAATTTTTATACAAGTAGCAGTTAAAAACTTGTAAATTTAAAGTAAATTTAAAATCAATAAAACATTGGAATAGGACATTTAATGCATTACGATCATAACTACGTCTAAGTTTTTATTTTAGTGATGGAGCTTTGAATCTAATTGCAAAATACCAAATGTTGCCAAACGGAGAAAAGTTCAATTCGAATTGAAATGAAGAATAGGAATGAATATAGGGAGGATATATCATTTTCGAATATTTATTCAACACGTACATATGTATGTGGCAAATGCTAACGAATAATATTCTTCTTTTGGTTAATAAATACAATCTCATAAAATTTATTCCTTAATTTTAAATTAAATTTTAAGGAATTCAAAAAATGTATAAAAAATAAAAAAAAATAAAAAAAATAAAAATCATAAACATTGTTTGAAAAAAATAAAAAAATGTATTTATTAACCAAAAAAAAGAATAACTTAAGTTAATAATAAAAAAACATTAAAAATAATATTTTTAACGATAATAGTGCATAACAAAAACTTGCAAAGAACAAAACAAATAAATTTTTAAACAAAATTTTGTAAATTGCTAGTTACGTGTAGACAAAAAAGTTAAAAACTTAAAAATATGTATATTGTATTAGATGAAGAAAAAAATATGTAATAAAATTACTAAAAAGGAAAAATAAAAAAAAATGCAAACAAAATTAATATAAAAAATGTGGATAATAAATGATAAATAATAATCAAACGAGCCAGGTCAACAGCAAACAAAAATATATAGATTTCTTTAAAAGAAAACGTTGGCTAAATTAACGGATGAAAAAAGTATCCTGTAGACCTAAAGTTGTTATATTTTTTTGTAGTGTAAAATTAGATTTGTATTATTGTTTTAGTTAATATATATGGTTATTTAAATTTATTTAAGTGTAATTGTTTTTTTAGTTATTTTTTGTTTGTATTAATTATATAGTAATTTATAAAATAATAAATGCAACTTAATATTACTAATAAAAAAAATAAAGTTACAAAATAATCAGTTTATGAAGGTGTTGTAAGGGATGAGAGGAAAAAAATATATAATTGTAATATTAATAACTTAAGTTTTAAATTATATATGTATGTACTTCCTAATGAAACTTAATAGTGTTTTAGTTTTGTTTGTAATTTTTGTTTCATCTAACGAAGCGTATATTTATGTTTTTTTTTTTAGTTTTTCATTTAGTTTTGGTAGTTTTTGCTTTAATTTGTCTATATGAAGTGGTATTTTTTGTTTTAGTTTAGTTTATGTCAATTTTGGTATTTGATGTTGGTTTGGGAGAGTTTTTTTTTTTAAGAAAACAAAAGTTTATAAATTATATAGTATTAAATATAAATAAATTGCTTAAAAAAATAAACAATAATTCTGAAAAAGAACAAGTATTAGAAAGATATTAAAACATTTTTAGCTAATTTAAGTAGTGGCTGACGGTTAAAATTTTAAAAGGGGATTTTTAGTTAGATTCTTATATGTTGTTGAAAAAAGGAAGGAAATAATCGTAGGGATAACAAATTTCTTAATAAACAAGTAGTAAAACAAAATAAAGCAACAAATTTTTGAACAATTTAAAAAAATTTATCTAAAACCAAACCATAATAAAACAATAATCTATGGTTGTATCATGAAACCAAACAATGCTCAAAAAAGTAATTTACAAAAGAGACTGTTTAGTTAAAGAGCAAAATTATACATGAGCCTTTTCTAAATATGACAAATTTAATTAGATTTAAAAGGCTTATAATTTGTTAAAGAAAAAAAAACAAATTTAAACAATTTCGCCCAATTTTAACACATTTAACTTGAAAATTAAACGGAATTTATTCTTCCTTTGACAAAAAAATTTCGAAGAAGAGTAAACACTTTAAACAATTGCATATTTAAAACTTGATTCTTAATTAAAATTCTAACTTTTGTTGCTCTAATCAAAATATAGAAATTTGGAAATATTAAGAAAGTTTTAGTAATTAAGGTTTGTCTTCCCTCACATACTGTATGTATTCCCTTCCTTTTAACTCTCCTCTATTTTGTTTAATTTTATCAATTATTTGTATATCTTGTGCTTATGTTTTCTTATCCCCACTACTACTACTACCACTTTGTTGTTGTTGCTTTTGCAACTTTTGTTGTTCAGGCGTTGTTAAACTTAAATCGAAATCTAAATTATTTGCAAATAATTGCTCTGTAGTCATTAGAGGAACCTTAGCTACTTCATGGAATATTTTATGGGAATATTTACTTCTTATAGTTTTAATGGTACCCTTGGGCTTACGGTGTAATCCAGCATTAAGTATTGGCACTATCTCGGCGAAATCTTGTAGTTGATAGCCTGTATAGTGGATGAGTGTGGGTGACCAGGGTTTCGCCTCGCCGTGTAAACGTAAAGCCATAAAGAGAGCAGCACAAGCCATCTTCGAATCACTCAACGTAATGCAGTCATAATCCATCAGGGATAATTCTAAAATATAACGGGCTAAAGTTAAGGTGGGCATTTGAGTTTTGGCACAGCGGGCATAACGTCTGAGGAAACGGTACGACAGCGGTATACCCAAATCGTATTGTATGGTTTTGAGTGTTATGATTTCCATTTCAATAAGTTCATCGTGTTTGTAGGCCCCATCGCAGATGTATAGGAAGTCCTCTACCAAGGGTGGGGTCCGTTCGTCGAATTTACATGCTATAAAGAGAGCGGCAGCGCCTAAAAGTTGTAATTTATCTTTGCTAATTTGTTCTTTACATAGAAATAGATCTACTATCTTGACGGCTAAATACAATGTTTCGTGATTGAGTTCGAAAGTTTCTTGAACTTCAACCATCCAGTCGACCAGCAGAGAACGCATCCACGTCGAAATGTGAACCTGACGTTCCATATAGTCGTCTATGGGAAACTCCGATTCACGTTGTTTCAGGTAATTGAAAATGTCACGAGCATAGTGTGACACTAAGAACAAGTCATTCCAGTTTGCCTTGTCTATGTCTTCTACACCCTCTGGCAGCTGCTCAGCTTCATCTACAGCTTTTTCGTCTTCGAGTTTTGAATCATCTGTTTTATTTTGTTGCAGTACAATTGATCTCCGCTTCGCAGCCTCGAAATTTGCTGACAAGCGCATGGAATCGCAGCCAGAAATGTCTTCCAAAGCTGACATGTACAGGGATTCTTCAGTCTTATTAAATTCATTGGAAATACGACGTACAGGTTTATTAGGCACTTTCTGTACCTGATGATGTTGCAGTGGTGGCAACGGAGCTGCTGGTGGCTCATCTGTTTTAACTTTTGTTTTAGCCGCTTGACAGTTGGTTAAAAGCTTGTTAGTCTGTTCCTCCAAGGGTGCTTTTGAGGTTATGTTGGCATCTTTATGGTTGCGCGTGGATGCTCTTGTTGCTATTTTAGTAGCCAGAGGAGCGGTCGGCTTTTGTTGTGTTCCCTGTGCTGTTGACGCCTGTTGAAGTATGAGATTTTGAGTTTCTTTCAATAATTGTACTGCTGCAGCATTTTGTTGTCCAAATAGATTTTGTACCAAATCTTTCTTTTTCATCATTTGTTGCTGTTGCTGTTTGGCATCTTCTTCGGTATGCAAAAGCGTCAATTTGTTATTGTTGTTAACGTTATTCGTGAGATTTCCCAAAGCAGAACGCTTAATTTTGTCATTTTTCTGTGGACTATGTTCAGCTTTGCGTTTAGCCCGTGTTTGCATCACATCGATATTTTGATCCTGAACATTGCTGGCCGTACGCCTAGTCAGGCCTTTGCGTGCCAGGGGCATCAGTGTCGTCAAGGTGGAGGTGGCCACTGATTGTTTGGAAACTGCACGGGTACTCTTTGTGGGCGCCATTTTAAAAAATTATTTTCTTTTGGTTTGTGTTGTATGCAATTAACTCGTTCTTCTTCACAAACAACAAAAAGAGGATTCTTTTTTTAATATTTATACTTTTTTGTATTAAAATCCTACTTTTTTCTTCTCAATTTATCTCTTTGAAGGCGGCTTTATATATTTTCTAAGGAAATTAATTTAATTTGTCCACTTTTTTAATTTTATTTTTTGGTTGATTCTTTAAGCTAATTTTATGTCAAACTCATGTTTCTGCAATATTTAAGATTTTTTCCAACTTAGTTTTGTTCGCAGTTGAATTTTCATTAAAATTTACCTTAATTTTTTGTGATTTCTGTGTAAATTCCTTAGTATTTATCTACAAACACCAGGTGTCTTTTTTTCTTCCTTAAATGTGAGTTTTTCTTTATTTTTATTTTATTTCTTAATTCAATTCTGCCGCTTCGGTGAAGTAACGGCGCTTGCAACTTTTCAAAGAATACAAGCGAATAAACGCAAGCTAACTGCGAAGTTGGCTGCAGTTGAAGCCAAAGTTGCCATCATTTCTAGGGTTCTATAATTTGTCTTTCAAATAATCGAACAATCGACTTTTTGTCGAAAAAAGTCGAAGTCGGCTATTTTGTTCCAAAAAAAGTCGATAACGAAACTATCGTCTTTGGAAAAGTCTACTTTGTAAATAAATGTCGATAAAATCCAAAATTTTTCAACATAATTTGTTTATTTATTTGCTGTTTCTAGATAACGAGCGAGTAGTTTAATCACAAATTTTATGTGTATTTGGCTTTTGTTACAATTGCTTTTTGTTTTTGTAAAATAACTTTTTCAACTTCTCACACGTTATCTAGAAACATCACATTAAAATAAAATATTGAAAAGCATTATATTTTTGATTCATTTATGAAATAAAATATTTATCGATTTTTCATATAACGAAAAAGAGTCTAAAACTCAACTTTTCATAAATCGCAAAAGGTCGAAAAATCGATTATTTTTTGTTATTTTACTTTTATTGAAAAGAAAACAAACAGCAGAATCGTAGTATAAAATATACAGTTTTTTAATTTTCTCAAACACAATTCATAGAAAAATGTTTAAAAAATCGAATTGATGCTATTTGATAATATATCGATAACCTTTTCATTTCATTAGATTTCAAGGAGATAATTTTATTTTTGGTTAGTATATAAAAAAAATTAGAAAACTACTTACCATAATTTTAGAATTCAAATCTGATTGTTAGAAAAATATTAAGAAGTGAAATTAATTTGAATGTCTATTTTGAATTAATTAAAGTCAATTTTATTGGTTACAAAGAATAATAGTATTTTTACTCAATAGGGTAGAATTTAAAGAAAATTTCCATCCCTGTTCTACATGTAAACTAAACGCCAGTGTTGAATAATATTGCACCAAAATTAACAGTTATTTTGTTTACATTTTAAATTTTAACATTTTAGATAAGAAATATTTTTTTATTCTATTACAATTATGTTTTTTTATAATTGTGAAGTATTCTAAATAAATAGAAGGTATATTTTTTGGATTGTATGAGAATTTTGAGAAAGATCTAAAAGAATTTTAAATTCTAATTGGTAAAGCTCTGGAATGTATAATATTTAGTACTGGATCTAATTCTGTACACATGCCTGTTGAAAGTGTGAGGTGTTTTAAATATATTAAGCTATAGAAATGATAAGATTTCATTCCTATACCTATATTCTTGGTTCTTATTAAATTTTATGACAATCTGGCTACATCCTTCGGTCTATTAAAATCACGATAGGGACCACACCGGAGGAGCCTTTACTTTTGAAATTATGAACTGTAGAGAACATTTATTTAATACGATATTGAACATGGAAATTATTGAAATATATATTTTTAATCATAGAACTTAAATATAATCACAGTAAAAAAGAATACGTTTTTAGATAAGAAAAAAAATAATTGAAATAGAATTATTTCCACAATTTGATAACACCATCACGTGCAGCTGAAGCTACATAAATTTGATCTTTGTCGGTTTTGCACATTAGTAAATCGGTAATGGCATCATGATGACTGGCCGAAGGTATTTCGGGGCCGGAACGTGGATTCTCTTCGCTAGAAGCTCTAAGAGAATTAATGTCTGCCACATTTCCCATGGGAATAATATGCTCTTCTATCACTTGACTACCCTCAATTAAACGAGAACTGAAATAAAATATATTCAATAGTTAATATGTATAAGGTGCCACACAAGTTCAACAAAACTCACTCATAGTTAAATGATACATCATTGAGATTATCCTTAGCCGATGGTACAATTAATGAAGACCCTTTCGGTTGTGTTATATCCCAGAAACGTAAACGTTGATCAGAACTGCCAGTTATTAAAAAGGGAGAATTGTCGACCACACCGCTTAAAATACCACATGTAGTAGCCGGATCGTTCTGTATTTAAAATGCAAAATTAAGCGCCTACTTATATTTTCACTTTATAAAACTTACCATACTAGTGTAGGATAAAACTGGAGCTGTACTGGCCCATAATACAGTATGACGGTGACCTGTTTCTATATTCCAAATAGAAACTTCATTATTAGATTGTGAGGCTGATATTAGACATGACGGTTCTGTGGGATGACAAGCCACTTTACGTATCCAAGAATCAGCGGGATGTTTTATTTCGGCTATAGGTAAACGAAATCTTAAATCCCAACAAATATGCTTGCCACCACTAGTACCCGTTACCAGCCAAGAGCCAGTGGGATCTGCACATATGGTGGTTATAACACCATGTCTTAATTCATTTTGCAAACGCCAAGCACTATTTTGCATGCGCGTATCCCAGGCCACTATACCACCATATAGTGTAGCATAGATAATAACACTTTGAGAACATTGTTCATAGGAATGCATATCCACCACCGGTCCATCATTTTCACTGTAAAATGAAGAATATAATTTGATGTTTTTTTCTCTATTACAAACTTACTTTTGATCTAAATGCAATGCTTGTTGTAATGTCATCTTTGAAGAATTTCTATCTATACGCATTATTAATAAACTGCCATCTTTACCGCCAACTGCCAATGATTGTCCATTATCACAGGCGGCCAACGAATAAATCGGTGTATTGGCCGTATATACTTGCCGTGATTTATTTATGCCATGACTACCACTCAACTTATTGGCATCCCAGAGTCTTACAGTACCATCTATACTACCGCTGGCAAATAGTGAACCATATGGCTTAAGTGATGTAAGTTTAATAACAGATTCGGAATGTTCATGTAAATGAGCGACCATAGTACCACCCAAACGCCAACCGTGTGGATAGGGACTGTTATGTTTATCCAAGTGGCTACGTTGTGAAAGTGCTAAAACACTATAACGACTTTTCATTTTAGTACGCAAACTTTCCAAATCTTTGCGACATTCCGATGAACGTTCTATTGAAGAGAGATAAATAACATATTACTTTCACTATTTGTTATTATAACGAAGAACTCACCCTGCCAATAATTCCTTTCGGGCATTGTGTATTCACCCAAAGATGTTGCTGCGCTTACTGTAGTTGCCTGGGCTCCCAAAACTATGACACCGGAAGCTGGACTTCCCGATAAGCCACCACCTGGTGAAACAACAACATCTGACAGTGGTGAGGTGGGTGTTATGCCCTCACTAACTCTAGGCTCTAATGTCATTTTAGTGGTTGAATGTTTATCAACCAAAGCAAAATCATGACAAATAATAAATTTACGATTTAAACTTATGCGGCCATTTGATGATATAGATGGCTCATCGGCATCTTGTTGAGATTTATATTTCAGCTTCACCAGAAAATTTTTCATAGCCAATAATTGTATCTCAACTTGATCGGTCAGGCCTTCAGAATTTAAACGGCGGAATAGCTATAAAAAATACACAATTTTACTTTCATTTCTAATAAAACAAATCCAACAAACATGCTTACACTGCTTAAAGTCTGACCCATGTCGCCATATTGTGGCACCAAACCGGGACGTGTAGTACTGCGTATTTTAGCTCGCTCTTCCAAAGCGTGAATAAATTTATGAACATCCGCAAATCGCAGTACATTATCATACACCTGCCTCGGTATGGGTGGTAAGATACAATCCAATAAAATGTCTGGTTTTTCAACTTGAATCAAAGGCGATTTAAGAAATTTCGATATGGCCGGCATTATTTTGCATTGCACATCTATGGCGGATAAAGTACGGGCCATTGTAGCAATCATGCCGCATATTTCGTGTCTGATCCATAAATTGGGATGACACAAGTAGCAAGCAGTATCTTGTATGATTTCGGTAACAGTTGGTTTTTTAATATGACCTAATTCTATGAGAATGGTAACAGCTCTTATTGCTTTTGCTATAACAAATTCTTCACGATCCGTAAAACCTTGCTGTAAAAGAGGCACTAAAATATCAGACACCTGCCATCCTACATAACCAGCTACGCCGGCGATGTTGTCATAAAAAGAACCTCTCAAGTTTTTATCTTCATCATTGAGAAATGTCATGATGTGAGACAAAATAACATCATTGGCTAATTAAAAAATAAAGCAAGTTAGTTTAAAAATTTCATTCACTTTATAAGCTAAAATTTTCTTACCCTTTTCTTTGCCAAAGAAAGCACACAAATCACAAATATTTGATTCCATTAGAGTCTGTTTGACAATAGCTTTAGGATCGGTTAACAAACTCAACACCGTTTGGCGTATAATCTCATGCAGAGCATTTAACTCAGCTTCATAACGTCTGGTTGGCATATCATTGGGAGAATTACGTTGTGTTTCTTCCAAAAAATATATAGCTATTTTTGCTAATTTAGCTATATTTCTAGCAAATGCTACTCTTACAATTACTGCACTCTGATCACAGTTTGCCAATTTGGTAATTGATACTAAAATATATTCGGGAAATACATTAGCATCACTTCTCGGTATATCTTTAACCATACTGAGGCAAGCTGTTAGAGTTTCAATAGCTTGAACTTGAACTTTAGCTGAGGAGTTTTGAGCCAAGTGTAGCTAAAAATTATATTTGAATAATAAATTTTAATATGTTTTTTTTTCAAATTTTTGCCAAACTTACTATATAAGGCAATATACGATCAAGTATAGTTTCTGAAGTTGTATATTTTGAAAGTTTTTGTAAAATTTCTAAAGAACATATTTTCGTATTCGAATGTTTCAAACCACGTATACAGGAAGTTACCACAGTTATAATTAAAATTAAACCATCTTGATCTGGTGACATATTGGCACATGATTCAGAATCTTTCTTTTCCTCCTCTTCATTGGCAATATTATTTACTTGTTTATCATCGACTGACTCAGATTCGGGTGTTAAATCTGAACATTCACCCGATGTTAAAACTTTAATGCAATGATTAATATCCGAATGTAAACGCATTATTTTGTCATCGGGTGACATTATTGGTGATGAGGAAAACATTTGTAAATATGACTGTAGAAAGGAATAAAAGTATTCGGGAAATAGACGACCTCGTTCTTGATCCAAATAGTCTTCAGCACTTTTACGATTCATTGAATTTAAATCAATCATAGAAGCTAAAAGATCACGTAAACGTTCATTTTCTATGCCCTGTAAATGTTTCTCGACAAGTTCACGTTCACCGCTGCGATAAGTTAATAATTGGGAGAACTCAAATGGAGCGGTACCTTCAGTCCATAATTCTAAAAGAGCACATCTTAAGAGAGAAAAATGAATTGTTAAAATATACTCTGTGATCAAACAAGTACCTACCCAGCTGAAAATATATCCATCGCTGGCAGTAGTGTGTTACCCGAATAATATGGACCCAAACGTATTATAGAGTCAGTTGGAAACATTGAAGCATTACCATCTGCATCATCTGATGACAAAGTTTTAACAAATCTTTCGGGTGCTATATAACAAGTACGTCTTCTGCTGGTATCAAAGAAATATGTATAATCAGCTGGATTATCTTCGGGCAAATAAGTAGGTTTGAAAGAAGCAAAATCCGATAAAAGAATCCAATTCCATGAAGTTATTAAGATATTTTCCAATTTTATATCACCATGACAGATTTTTTGTTTGTGACACTGGTTAAGAGCACATAGAATTTGAAAGGTAATCCATTTCTTTTCGAGCACCGTCAAAAATGGTCTAGTGGAGACACGATCATAAAGACTGTGCTTGACATATTCACGCATAATGTAAGCAGCTTTGTCGGTAAGCTGGACATTTTTAAATTAATTAATTTTTTTTAATACTCAAAATTTAAAGCAACTAGCTCACCTCCACCCTTTGAAAAGGTAAACAATTAACGGCATTAGCTAAAGTCTTTTTTATATACTCCACCCTTTCCTTATGGTCTTCCAGTGGCAAAGTGGGATCATGTTTAACAAAAACTTTTACCACAATAAGACCCTCTTCTGATTTCGCTTTGGCCACCTTAAAGAACCGGGTGCTCCCCATGCTGAAAATTTTTAAGAGTTACTCAATAATACGCCTCTTTTTTAGCTATTTTTTACTCACTTCGAATCGAATACAATTTCACTGCCAAATTGACCCGAAAAATAATGTTCTACGGGATATATTTGGGATGGTGCTATACCAACTAATTGATTACCCATTTTCCTGCTGTTTATATATTTTATAATTTCATTAATTTATTATTTTTTGGAAATTATTTTTTGTGTATATAAATGTTAATTAATATTTTTTTTCTCAATTTTAGTGCAGTTCAGAAAATTTTCACACAATGCAGCAATTGTTTTGTTATCAGCTGTGTTCGTGATAAACAAATGTTATAATTCTGTTAAGTTAACAGAAAACAGGGTTGTTAGTAAATTAACCCTTGGTTTTTTTAACAATCAACTTTTTACTAAAAAATTTATATTCCACATAAAAATTATAAAGTTTTATAATAAAAAAAATATTTTTAAAGTTCGTTCAATTACTATTTTTATAAAAAAATCGTATAAGAATATATAATTATTCCCCACACTTAGTTTAGAGAGTATATTGGGTTTGTGCTGATGTTTGTAACCAATCGGCTAAAAACAATTCAGTGAAATATGGTACATGATCTTCTATTGTCCGAAGCCTATTGAAAATGGTTAAGATCAGTCCATTATTTCACCTAGCCCCCATACAACTGAACCCACCAATAGGGCTTGTAAACCTTGTAATCAAACTACAGGTCGCAATTTTGAAGATAATTTAATGAAATTTGGCACATGATCTTTTATGGTACCGTAGACGAAGCATATTGAAAATTTTTAACATTGGTCCATTATTTCACCTAGCCCCCATACAAGTGAACCCCGTAATATGCCTTGTAATCAAACTACTATTCGCAATTTTGGAGATAATTCAATGAAATTTAGCACATGATCGTCTTTGATACTGTAGACGAAGCCTGTTGAAAATGGTTTACATCGGTCCATTATTTCACCTAGCCTCATACAACTGAACCCGCCGAATGGGGCTTTTAAGTTCATAATTATGTTTAATACCTATACTCATATCTCAACAAAAAGCAAGTTCTATTCTAGACTTGATGACCCTCACGAATTTTTTAAGTTAGTTAGTGCGTAAGGCAGGCACACTCTAAGAATCTTAGATGCACAAATCTAATAGATACATATCATTCAATAGATATTTTTTAAATAATTCAGCAAACCATTTAACAATTTGAAAATAATCTTTCTTTTATAATTCAAGTCAAGGACGATCAGACACACTTGAGCTTTCTACAGAATTGCGTCTCACTCGCACCAATTGAGTGTATTACTCCGTATAACTGTTTCCAAGTTATGCGTTGTTTACATTAATTGCTTACTTTCGTTTCACTTACCTCGTTTGAGGTTATGTTTAATTAAATTGGTGGATACCAAATAATACTTTTGAATAATTAATTGTTCGTGCCTCCAACTTTCTATATAAAGGTATAGGTCGATTGGAGGTCTCCCTCCGAACCAACGTGGGATAACCTGGCATTTTGAGTGTTTAATACACCGCCAACAAACTACAGAGGTAAAAAAGACTTTGTAGAAATCTTGAATGATATGATTTCATTGAAATGTGTTTTTTTATTCCAATAATAAATTAAATTAAAATATATAACTGTTATAAATAATAAAATGGATTAAAAAAATCATTAAATTTTTCCATGACGACTTTTATAAAGTAGCTCCTTAAAACGTTCCTTCCTTTTCGTCTCCATTTGTATACGTCTTAAAACGTCACGCTTTACGTCAAAAGCCAAAGATATATCATTACAATCCTTAGATGGGAATAAAAAATTCCAAGAACCAAATATTGTATCAATGCCCCCACAAGTGCGACAGAAACCTTAATACATTAAAATTAATAATTTATTATTTTTTTTTTTAATTATTACATCTTACCCAAAAATGTTGCAGCAACACTTTCACTTCTTTTCTGGCCATATAAATAAAAAAGACCTCCTAATTGTTTTAAGGCACTGCCTGTAAATTTCCAATCTAGATCAATAATTTGATGATGTTTTGGAGGAGTACATTCCACAACACTAATCGTTAAGAGCTTATTATTGATTTCTGCTGGCGAAATATCATGAAATTTATCTTTGGCCAATTCAATATTAAAACACAAGCCTAAAGTGAGGGAACTCCAAGAACCAATAATATCACAAGGAGCCCCTAAATAAAATTAAATAAAATAAGATTTTATATATTTTTTTCAATTCAGCGATATTAACTACCATCGTGATGATCTTCATAATCCATACTTTTACCATCGTGTATACTTTCTAATTTATTTAAAACACGATCTAAAATTTCTGTTAAACTTGATCTTGATATGCCATCAAAGGTTTCTCTATTTTCCAGATCTTTTTTACTGTTTTTCAAATTTTCTTCAAAGCGAGTTGGTAGATTTTCCCCTAAAGTTTCTTTAGTTTCTATTAGAGGTTGATTTAGTCTAGTATTACTAGCTAAAAGTAGAGTTCAAATATAAATATTTAAATAAAAGGATTTAATAATCAATATTTACCTTTATTATTTGTAAAATAACTCTGAACAATTTGAGAATATTGATCATTATTTTTAGCAGTTTCTGATTTAGTTATTTCTTTAGCCAAATCTAAAGTACTAGTATTTAATTGTTGGGCAACATTGCCTAACAGACTGCCACCTACAGGTGAAGGAGCCGATGGATTTAAACTTATTTGTAAAGCTTTAGTTAAAACTGTAGGATATAATGAAGCATTTTCTAAATTTTTATTATTAATAGCATTTGATGAAATTTCTCTTCTAAATATAAAATCATCATAATCTAAAGTTTTTGATGTTGTAATATCTAGCATTTCATCATCATAATAATTTGAATATCCATAATCATCATTGAAATTTTCATAGCTATACTTATTAAGTAGATAATGATTATTGTGATTTTTATTTGATAAATCTTTTCGATTATCTTTAAAATCCATTCCATTTAAATTTTTATTTAAGGTATCTTTTAAATTTTCTTTCCTTAAGTGGTACGAAGGATCTTCATTATTAACAATATCTATTATATTATCTGGATTTTGTTCTTCATCAATATCGAATATTTCTTCTCCATGTAATGTAAATTTATTATTGATATCATTTTCATTCCTTTCGTATTCTTTATTTAAGTCTTCTATTCCGAAGTGGTACGAAGGATCTTCCATATTAACAATATCTATTATCTTATCTGGATTTTGTTCTTCATCAATATCAAATATTTCTTCTCCAAGTAATGTAAATTTATTATTGATATCATTTTCATTATTTCGTAAGTCTTCTCTTATAGATCTTTTAATATATTTCTCATACTCTTTTTGATCTTGATTTCTCTCATTAGTTCTATAGATTCCATTATAATTTTGCATATATTGATTAAAAATATTTCTATTTGTTCTTTGTTGAATCGGCTTTATTTGATGACTTGATTCTAGGCTTTGTTTGGTAACAATAATTGTAATAAGGATTAAAAAACACGTTTTGTTATAAGACATTTCATGATAGAAAATATAAATAACAATTTTTATAGTTTTTTTATCAAAATTGTAATAAGATTCATTTGTGACAAATATGTTAAGGGTGCCAGATGTGTTTTTGATTCATAATGCAAATATAAAGTTCATAAAAAACCTTCCCACATTAGGCCATACCAGTTAAAATTTAGTCCTATAAAGTTTTGAACTAGTGGTTCTCTTATCAAGACATCTACAACAATATACATAAATTCCCTACAGATTCGTATTAATTTCTCTCCATAGTCTCAGACATTGATTCTCTTTTAATATACAATTTATTGATATACATAATAAATTTTAATTTGCAGTTCTAACTTGAATTTCATCACAAATAACATTATCGTCACGTGACACAGATTATTTAAGGTCTCACTCTCACCTGTCCATAGTATTATTTAAGACCTTATCCAATATTTTTGTCTTAGTCTTTTTGAAATCACTAAAAAAATACATTATCAACGTTTATAAAAGTCGTGATACACGATTGTCAGATCTTACAACTTTGTCAGTAAAATGTTCAGAAAATGTCTAACAAACGTCTGAACTTGCAATTTTTCTTTTGCAATGTTGTCAGAAAAAGCATTATTGACATTATTACAAGACAAAATTTGTAAGTTTACACTGTTATCAGAGATTTTCTGCAACCGACGTTGTAAGATCTAACAACCGTGTATTCATAGCATTAGTTATACAACTACCATTGGAAGTTGACGTGTCTACTTACTTCGTATTGTTAGTAGACACGTCTATCGACAGCTTTTCCTTTTTAGAGGCAGTTGTTAATAAATATATAGATATGGATATTCCATATTTTGGGACGACAGTAACATTATTTATCATTAGCGAAAACTAGACTTAAAAAGGGAATTCAAAACTTTTAAAAAGTATGACAATAGAAATAAACAAAATAAGTCAACTACAAATTATGAATATCCAAATAACTATATTTTCTATATTTTTCTTAATATCGGGAATATGCAAGAAATCCACCAATCTTCTCAGCGCCAAAACTATTGATATAGTAAATCCAAATATTGGTCTCTATGACTATTTTCAACAAAGATTAAACCATTTTCAAGATAAATATGAAGCAGATTCTTTAAAAAAAGACAAACGAGCATTGAACCGAAACTACAGCCCATTATATGATGAATTTAAAAAAAGATTAGACAATTTTAATGCGGCCATATTTATGGATAAAAATAAACAAGCGTTAGACAATGAAAATTTATATAAAGGATGCAGTGATTGTCTTTGTGCTTTGGAAAAAAAGTCAAATGATAATGAAGATAAAATGCGTTCAAATCGTGGCTTCTTTAATTATTTCGGATTTAATAGCAATTCAAAAGAAAACTATAAAAATATTGCAAAAAACAGAACGAAATCATCACATAAAGTATCAACAAATAAGGGAGAAAACAAATCTAAACAAATAGGACGTAGAAAATCCAAAGCATCTTCTGAAATTGAAGACAAAGGTGCTCTGATTGAATTTAAGCCGGGTACATTATATGACGAGTACATGAAACAAATCGGAAAAATAATCGATGTGCCTATTTCCTAATATGTATTAGTATTATACAAGTAACAATTCGTTTCCGTTTAAATACCTTTTAATTTTTTTATTTATGTATATATGTAACAATAATTCAAGTTGTATCTATTCCCATATACGGATAATAAACATCTGTTTGGGGCACAAAAGTTTCCTTAATAGTTTGGGGCGAAGTCCAACGTAATAAATAGTAAGGACTACCAGGTTTATCATTAGTTCCAGACAACTTTCCACCACCAAATGCTTGCTGACCGACAACAGCTCCTGTAGATTTATCATTTATATAAAAGTTACCAGCTGTACATTTAAATTTACATAGAGCTTCTTTTAAAAATTGTTCATCTGTAGCAAATACGGCACCCGTTAACGCATATTTAGAAGTATTACGAACTAATTCTATTGTTTTATCTATATCCTTCTCTTTGTAAACAAAAACCGATAGTAAGGGACCAAATATTTCCTCTTTAAAAAGGCGATCTTCTGGATCACGTACCTGGACTATAGTGGGTTCAATGAAAAAGCCATGTAAATTTGAACAACGTCCTCCGACTAGAACATCACATTGAGAATTAGTTTTGGCATAGTCTAAATATTCGTTAATGCGTAGAAAAGCTTTTTCATTGATAACAGCCGATGTAAAACTTTTATAATCACAAACATCTCCAATCACCAATTGCCTGGTGAGCTCACAAAGTGGTTTCTTAATTTGACTCTCCCATAAACTGTCTGGTACATACAATCTCGAACAAGCCGAACACTTTTGACCGCTATATTCAAATGAACTTCGTATAGTACAAGCTACAACGGTGTTCACATCGGCTGATGGGTGTACAAAATGATAATTTTTACCTCCACATTCTCCACTTAAACGTGGATAGGTTTTATGAAAATCTATATATTTGGCTACTAATTTCCACAAACTGCGAAATACTGCATTAGATCCAGTAAAATTAATGCCAGCTAAGTTTTGTGAATATGTAACTGTGTTGCCAAACGTAGGACCATCGGCTGGTATGAAATTTACCACACCTTCAGGTAAACCTGCTTCATGCATTATCTTAAATACTAACCAACTAGATAACATGGCATTATCGGCCGGCTTCCATAGAACACCATTACCCATCAACGCCGGCGTAAAAGCCAAATTACCACCTATAGCAGTAAAATTAAAAGGACTTATTGCCGCTACGAAACCATCTAATCCTCTCCAAATCATATGATTTTTGCAAATTTTAACATTTGGATTTAAAGGTTCATAATGAACTAATTCCTTTAGGTATTCGGCACTTAAACGGATAAAGTCAATTAATTCAGCTGCAGCATCTATTTCAGCTTGATAAACTGTTTTAGCTTGACCTAACATAGTAGCAGCAACTAAATCAGCTCGATATTTAGTGGCCATTAAACTGGCTGCTTTTTCCCAATATTCTACACGCTTTTCATAAGCAGTATTATCCCAATCCTCTTTCACTTTCTTAGTTGCCCTAATAGCTTGATTTATAATATTCTGATCTGCATAATAATATTTAGCAATAATACTTTTATGTTTATGAGGCATACGTTGGTAACGTTCTTGATTTGTTTTTATTTCTTTGCCACCAATTACAATAGGAATATCTTCTATATTACATGAGTAGTGATCCAATGATTTTTCTAAATTGATTAATTCCTCCGATCCGTGTTTATACTCTAATATAGGTTCATTTTTATAGTTTATTTGATCAAATCTTTTAACTGATACAATCGATGAAGTTAATAAAGTTTTTGTATCTTTCTGGGCAATTTTTTGAGAAAATCTTCGTAGAATAATAAAATATGATTTTGAAAACATGGTAATATATTTTTCTGTATATTGTGAATAATAAAATTTTATTATTCAGTCATCTAATAAAATTCAGTTTTAACTAGAAAACTATTTAAAATAACAAAAACAATTTTGATGATTATATAAAATATAAATATAATTTTTTATCCATTAAAATACTAGGGTCCAGTTTTTAAAATTAAAAATTTTTAATAGTATTTTCTTACTTTTCTAAAGCCGATAATGAAAATGATTTCGAATATTTTTTTAAACGCATTATACCCTACACCACTATAGTGGGGAGGGTATTATACGTTTGTGCTGATGTTTGTAACATACAAAAATATTGGTCCAATACCCACCTTAAAGTATACCGATCGATTCAGAATCATTTTTTGAGTCGATTAAGTCGATTGATGAAATTTGGACCAAGCATATTTTTTGGCACACGGGCGAAGCCTATTGAAAATTGTTGAAATCGGTCCATTATTTTACCTAACCCCCATACAACCGTACCTCCAGATTTGAACTTTCTATGCCATAATTACGTATACACATGGTGTAGGGTATTATATGGTCGGCCATGCCCGACTATATTTTTCTACTTGTTTTCCATTCATTGCAATCCCCAAAAAATGTGTAATATAAGCAAAGTAGGTATTTTGTCCTCAAAAACAGATAACATATTATGGATCTTATTCATTATCTTTTATTAAAGGTATATACCTATATCAAATTTTAATACACAATTTGTTCCATAAACCTTCGATAAATGTTTATGAATAAGACAGATACGGCCGTATTCATAAAGGGCCAAATAGACTACACAAGCGGCTTGACAAACATACTAGAATTTAACGTTTGTACAAGCCTGTTGTGTAGTGTATGAGGGTGTTTCGTGTTTGTACAAATGCTTGCGGTTTGCTTGTACAAAAATAATAAAATTGGGATTTTTACACAAACATATTAAATTTTTGTCTAACTGCTTGTATTGTTTATATTTATAAACAAGAAATTTTTTACAAAATTTATATTTCAAAGAAAAATTTATATCTATATCTTTGCAAGTCCACAAAAAACGTGAAAAAATAGGTGTTTGTACGGGCCATGTTTGTGTAAGTGTATGTTGAAACAAAAAAAGTATGTTTGTCAAGCCGCTTGTGTAGTATATTTGGGCCTATTGATATAAATTAGAGAATGCTTTAATTAGTCCCACAACTAAAATTTTACAGAGAAAAAAATTTTGAAATTCACTTTCAAAAATATGTTTTTTTTTATAAAAATAAAAATAACGTTTTCCAACACCAATTTAACAGCACAGCTGTTTACGGAAACAAACATATGACTTTTGTTTACAAACACTTGCATAAACAAATAAAAATAATTTTAAGATAAAAATTAAATTACACAATAAATGCAACTTACACGATTGTTACTAAAACCAAAAGCTTCACATGTATTGACAGCGTATTTGAAACAATGTAATGAACCACCCTGGACTTCCTATTTTGTGAAGGTAAACAATTCAATAACCATTCTATAAGACTAAAATCTAATATTTTCACAATTTTTAGTTAAAAGATGTTCAGAACGATCAATGGGGTAAATCACATTTTAATTGGACCCTAGATACGGGTACAAATTATCATATTTTGCGTACAGCCTGTTATCCTTATCTAAAATATCATTGTAGTAAAAGAGAAATTCAGGATTTATCATTGGAAGATAAGTTTTTTCGTTTTTTGAAAATTATTAATTTGGGTATGTATATTCTTTCGCTTCAGAAGATACAATAAAATTTTGAATTTGTGTTTTTTTTTTTAATATTGTTGTTTTCTTTAGGTTTACCAATGTTATTTTATGGTTTAGCAGCTATACGTTTAATTAGTCACGAAGAGATTGTTATAATGCCCGACGGAGAAAAGGTCACCATTTATTTTTTATATGCTGAAGATAAAGGCTCTCGTTTTTAGTTGATTCTTTTATTTTAATAAATTATTTTTAATAATTAGATTTCATTTAAATTACATGTTTTTTTAATTATACACAAATTTAGAGCTGATCTTTAGGTGAACGATTAATCACCAAAAGTGGTTTTTGAGTATTCAGTTAGTTAATTTTGTTTGCTATTTTAAGCGCTTAATGGAGGTGGTTTAAACGTGAACAAGAAATACAAAAGTGTAAACAGCTGATGCAACAGAAGTTAATACTCTTTTTATAAAAATAAGCATTAAAATGCTTTAATTTTAGATTAGAATAAATAAATCAAATTCTTAAACTGCTTTTCATGGATAATTTTTTTGATATTATGAAATTTAAAAAATCTAGCTTGTAGATCACCTTATTCTTAAACAATTTTTTTATAATATTATGAATTTTTTAATATGTATATATATTTACTTTAGTATATTATGCTATACGCACAATTGGGACGAACGACGAATTTTTCGGAACGAATCTTCGTCCTCAGATATAGAACACACTAAATTATATGAAAATACTTACAATCAGTGCATATGACGAATTTCGTCATACGTAACGAACTGTACGATAGGTTTATTTCTATTTCTTACGCAGACGAACGACGAATTAATTGGGGAAAATTGTTTTAAGCCAATTCCGGTGCCCGAATTTTCTGAAATTTTGCGGTTATGAGTACAGCTATTCGAAATTATATTCGAAAATTCGAAGTTATGTTCGAAAAATTTTTTATGCTCTTAAAATTATCTATGGGTCTTAAAAACTAAAAATAAAATTTTTGAAAATTCGAACCTAAGTTCGAAAAAATTTTAAAGCCATTAAAACAAGTTCTGGTGGCTCGAACGTCTGAAATTTAGCAGTTTGAAGTACACTTCATGATACTACAATGCTCTGTTGGAATATTAAAATTAAGTTCGATAATTTGAAGTAATGTTCGAAAAAATTTGAAGCTGTTTAAATAATGTCAAGTTCTTTTCGAGGCCAATTTCTTAAATTTTTCTAATTTTGAAATAATGTTTGAATAAATTTTAAAGCTGTTAAAATTATCTCAGAATCGTGGAAATTCACAAAAATATAATTTTTGTTCCTTTTTCTTACTTTTTCCAATTTCGAACAAATTTTGAAACGAATTCGCATTACTAATAATTTGATTGTGTTCCATTTGACGAATTTAAGCATCGAATTGTTGTCGACAAGTTCGTCGTGCTATACGAAATTCGTCGTTCGTCCTAATTGTGCGTGTACCATTAAAAAAAGATAAAATTCAAATTTAATTTTCTTAAATTCTACATTGTCCATTATTTGAATTCAACATCTCCGGTATGGGAAATAAACGATCCCATAATTGAAAACGTTCCGGAAATATACCAAATGATTTTACATTTAAATTTTCTCCAATCTCCAGATAGTGTTTTTTGTCTTCGGTATACAAAGGCCATTTAACGGCTTTTAAATAATCATCGGAAGCATTATTAGGATCACTAAAACATAAAGAAAAGAAAATGAATATTGAAAAATAAATAAAACAAATGACATATTACCTCTTTTTGGCAAATTCAAACCAAAATCTAGTTAAACGCTCAACGGTATTGTGTTCAGGATCCGTTTTTTTGAATTGGGGTGTTAATAAGGGCACATTTAGTAAATACAATAACTCATCATGATGCATAGCACCTAAAAGAGTTTTAATATATGATTATGGTATAGTATTATTATCTATAGCTTTTCGTGTCGCCTACCTAAAGTTTGATTATTGTCGGGATTAACAAAATGACTATAGCGTCCTTTATAAGTGAAAAGATAAGTGTAGACGGGAGTATATTTTGCAACCATTTGTAAGAAACGATGATAGGCAAAACCAATTAAACCATCACCATACAATTGACCAAATGGTATAAGGGATTGTGGGAACTGTAATGCTTCATTTTTGAAATAAAATTTACGTATATCAGCACTTGCTTCCAATGATTTTGGCGTTTCACGTTCATAGAGAAAATAGATTGGTGTATATTTTGCAAAATCATCATTAAAATGTTGACGCTGTGTGTCATTGCGTAAAGCATCTGTAGACACGAAATTAAACACATGCTAATTTACACAGTTTTCATATCTACTTACAATAGCCGATAGAATAAAATTCGTATTCCGTTATGCCTGTTATTAGAGGAACCTTACTAATATTTCCTTTGGACATTGTGGTATAGGGGTCCTCTATTAGATAACGTTCATAATTTCCACCACAATCACTTTCTATAACAGGTAGCCAATTGTAAACAGGATTCCAGCCATCTTCAAACATTTCTTCCATAGTATTAACAAAATCAAGCATAGGTTTCTAAAAATATTTAAAGATTTTTTATTTATGTATTATTATTAGAATTAGAAACTTACTGTTTTAAACATTTCACCATCTCTTTAATTGGTTTGACTGGACAGTTCAAAAGTTGGGCCTGCTTTTGTGCCAATTCTAATTGGTCTGTTTTATATCGAAATTGAGCCAATGGTGAAGCACTCATCATAATGCCGCGATGGAATAAACCCTTAGACATGGGCGACATCATATGCAAACCTACACTGAAACTACCAGCACTATAGCCCCACAAAGTCACCGAATTCGGATCACCTCCAAATTTATCTATATGATCTCTTATCCAACGTAATGCTAAAACTTGATCTTTTAAACCCATATTACCGGCAGCATCAGTTGTTCCGGTAGCTAAAAATCCTAATGAACCTAAACGATATTCAATGGTAACCAATACAATATCTTGATCCATAAAATTTTGTGGTCCAGCATAATTGCTGTTGACAGCACCCGAATAAAATCCTCCTGGATGCAAATATACTATAACAGGTTTTTTTGTTTTCGTATCTTTAGTATAGATATTTAAACGTAAACAATCTTCAGATATTTCTGCTAAATTATCCGTTACTTGTGCGCACATCGGACCGTCTTGAGTAGCATCGTATATTTCTGGTTTCCAGGCTTTAACCGGTAGGGGATTTTGAAAGCGCAATTCACCAACAGGTGGTTGACCATAACGTACACCACGAAATGCCCAAATATTATTACCTAAACGCGTTTTCAATTTTAAGCCTTTCAACTGACCCAGAGAAGTATCTACAATTATTGTGGAATCTTTTTCGCCATTACTTATTGAAATTAGCAGAGATGTCAAAAATACTCCACAAAGTACATTCAATACAGTTATCATATTTATTTATTCCAGGCGAGAGACACTTTTCAATAACAATCAACTTGTTCGTTCAACAGTTGCACTTTGAATATGGCTCAGAAAATAGTTTTGCTATTTATATGATATGTAGAATAGTATATAAAAATGTTTTACTTTATAATTCTTAGAATTTGTTTGGAAAACCCCCTTAAATGCTATTAAGGTGGTGTTGGTTTCTCTGTTGTTTTGAGAAATATTTGCTTTTGAACTTTTATTTTCTACAACAATAAAAGGGATTTAATGAAATAGTTGTACTGATTAGAATTATATGTTATTTTTAAATGTTATCCTATTTATAAAAAATTTATTTAATTGCATTATTTTATCAAGTAGCTAAGTCTGAAATTTACTTCTTTCTATTGTAGCACAGTGTTATTTTCGATTATCATTGTGATCTGATTTAACATTTGATATTTTATAATGCTAAACCAGTACACATGTTACACTGTGTGACAGCAGTTTATATCTGGTTGACTGAACATTTAAAAAAATTAGGATCGCCTGTAAGATCCAATATTCCTCTTCAATAGTAATAATTTTGATGCAAACTCAAACCAAAATCTTTTGACCAAACTCAAACCAAAATCTACTTAAATTCTCCGTGATAATATTTTCGAGAATCATTTTTTGAATTCATGTGCTCGAGTACGAATATTAAATAGTTATAACATCTCATCAAGATGCATAGCGCCAGAAAGTTATGTTGATATCGTTGATTTAATGAAGAAAAACACATTTCCTCAATTGAATATGAAACCATCTATAGGCTATAGCGTTGCTTATAGGTAAAATGATAGGCATAAACGGTGGTATATCTTGAAATCATTCTTCACAAAATAATTCACATAATTCTTTCATAGATTGAGGAAATTCTAGTGTTTTATTTTGGAAATATTGAAAAAAATCTCTCTATTGCCTTAAACAGAAATATTTGGATAAAAAAAAACACAATAACGGGGTTTCTTGCTTTCGTATCTTTAGTGTAGTCATTTAAACGTAAACAATCTTCAGACAGGTTTCCAGGCTTTTACTGATTGAGGATTTTGAAAGCGCAATTCGCCTACAGCATAACGTATACCACGAAATGACCAAAATTCTCACAAACGCTACACTCGTTGTAAGCCTTTTAGGTGACCCAAGGAAGTTTCTATAATAATGGTTTTGTCTCTTTCACCATGAGATACTGTAGCATACACTAATAATGTTATATACATATAATTTATTGTGTATTTAACAGCTCCGTTCATTTAGTTTTGTACTGAATGCACAAGGGAATATTTTTTTATACCATTATAGTGGGGAGGGTATTATGCGTTCGAGCTGATATTTGTAACACCCATAAAAGTTACCAATCGGCTTAGAATCATTTCATAAGTCGATAAAGCTATGTCCGTATGTCTGACTGTGTCTCCATGTAAACCTTGTGTCTTCAGGACGCAATTTTTATATAATTTGATGAACATGTGCTTATTTTGGAAAAAGGACGAAAGGTATTATAAATTGTTAAAATCGGTCCATTATTTCACCTAGCAACCATACAACTGCACCACCCGAATAGGGCTTTTGACCCCATAATTATATTAAATGATCCTCTATCTCTACAAAATTGACAAAACTCATTTTATATAAGTCTTTATAATTCTAGTGATTTTCGTAAATTTGAATGTCCACACATCATTTATATAAACATATTTCCGAACAATAAATTTTATAAGAATCGTTTTAATTTCTGCCCTAGCCCCATCCAACCGTACCTTTTATCTAAATCATAAATATATATCAAAAATATTTGTCCTCAAGAATGCCAGTCGGTTCAGAATCACTTTCTGATTCGATTAGGCTATATCCATCTTTGTGAACGATTTAAACTTATGTGCACGCTACAGCTCGAAATTTTCAATACAATTTGTTCAAATTTATAACATACTCTTCTCTGGATCTAATAACTAAGGCTGTTGAAAATAAATGAAATCGATCTTTTAATTTTCCGTATCAGCATACTACCGTACATGAACAGACAAAAGTTAATATGCTTTTAATGGAATAATATTTTATTTATCAATAACAGATAAAACTACACTTAAACGACCCATATTTTAGAATACAAAGTTTAAAACGGAATTTTGAACAGAGCTAATAACATAATCTAAATTATATTAGGTATACATAATTAAATTTTACATTGTGCATTGTTAGAAACTAACATTTCATTTATCGGGAATAGACGATTCCACAACTGGAAACGTTCCGGAAAGATACCATTCGATTTAACATTTAGATTTTGACCAATATCTAAATATTGCTTCTTCTCTTCAGAGTACAATGGCCATTTAACAGCTTTCAAGTATTCATCAGAAGCATTATTAGGATCGCTAAAACGCAAAAGTTAATTATATATAAAATCATGATAAAAAAAAAACGAAAAATATATAAATGTACCTTTTCTTAGCAAATTCATACCAAAATCTAGTTAAACGTTCAATTGTATCATTCTCGGGATCAGTTTTCTTGAACTGAGGTGTAAATAAAGGAGCATTTAACAAATACAATAATTCATCATGATGCATAGCCCCTAAAATAATTATATATATAATACTATTATCGTTTAGGTTTTTTTTATTATCACTTACCTAGAGTCTGATTAGTTTCAGGATTTACAAAATGACTATAGCGTCCTTTATAGGTAAATAGATATGTGTAGACAGGCGTATATTTTGAAACCATTTGCAAGAAACGAAAATATTCAAAGCCAATTAAACCATCGCCATATAATTGACCAAAAGGTATTAAAGATTGAGGATATTCCAGAGATTTATTTTGGAAATAAAATGACCGTAAAGCTGCACTGACTTCTAAAGATTTTGGCGTTTCACGTTCATAGAGAAAATATATAGGCGAGTATTTGGCAAAATTTTCATTAAAATTTCGACGCTCTGTTTCATTGCGTAAAGTGTCTTTAATAATGATATTAATATGACCATATAGTTATTAAAAAGAACTCATTTCTACTTACAGTAACCGATATAATAAAATTCGTATTCTGTAGTGCCGATTATTAGTGGAACTTTAGAAATATTGCCCTTGGCCATTGTAGTATAAGGATCCTCAATTAGGTAACGTTCCTGGTTTCCACCACAATCATTTTCTATTACTGGCTTCCAATTTAAGACGGGATTCCATCCAAACTCAAACATGGCACTTGAAGTGTTGACAAAGTCCATCATGGGTTTCTGTAAAAGTTTTTATATCAACAATTTTTGTAATTGTAACTTCTAATAAACTAACTTACGGCTTTTAAACATTTCACCATATCCTTAATTGGTTTTACTGGACAATTTAAAAGTACTGCCTGCTTTTCTGCCAAATCTAATTGATCTGATGTGTATTTAAATTGTCCCAGTGGGGAAGCACTCATCATAATACCTCGATGAAATAAACCCTTTGCCATTGGAGACATCATATGTAAACCAATACTTAAACTACCAGCACTATAGCCCCATAAAGTTACCGAATTAGGATCACCACCAAATTTATCAATATGTTGCTGTATCCAGCGCAAAGCTACAACTTGATCCTTTAAACCCATATTACCGGCAGCCTCTGCAGTTCCTGTAGCTAAAAATCCCAGCGTACCCAATCGATAATTTAAAGTCACTAATACAATATCACGATCCATGAAATTTTCGGGCCCAGCATAACTGCTAATAGCAGCAACTGCATAAAATCCTCCTGGATGCAAATAAACTATAACAGGTTTCCTTGCTTTCGTATCTTTAGTGTAGACATTTAAACGCAAACAATCCTCAGATAGATATGTTAAGTTAACCGTTACTTGTGGACATATAGGACCATCTTTTGTGGCATCATATACTTCAGGTTTCCAAGCTTTTACAGGTTGCGGATTTTGAAACCGCAATTCACCAACAGGAGGTTGAGCATACCGTACACCTCGAAATGCCCAAAATTTATCGCCTGATCGTGACTCCATTTGTGTGCCCTTCATCTCACCTAAGGAAGTATTAACACAAATAGTAGGATTCAATTCGGCATTGCAAATTGTTTGCACACTTAGTGCCACTAATATGCCATAAAATATTTTAAAGGCAATAATCATATTAATTTTTACTCCAACAATGGAGAAACTTCAATTAGACTTGACTTGTATTAATTTGTAATTTAACTGAAGCTAATTGAAAATCGTATTAAAAATGAACCGCTATTTATATTATTTGTTGAAAAGCAAAAATATTATAAACAATTCCACACATACTTACTGATTCATAGAATTACTTTTGGAAAATCCCCTTTGTTTATAGTTTATTAAGGCAGAGCTAGTTAGTTCGTTATTATTTAAAAATTAAAGAAACTAGCAAATTTGCTTTAGTAAGAGTAATTGTACAAAATATAAACTAGGGCCATCCTAATGTTTGGTAAGATTTCTTATTAATTTTATTATTCTTGACTTGACTTTTAATGACATCTGTTATCTTTTTAACAAATCCACCTGTTTTTTTTTGGTCAGTAAAGGGGCAAGAAATTTAATTTTAATCATTTTAAAAATATAAATCGGCAGTAAAGAATTTCAATATGTACGTATGTAAGTAATATGAAACTGCTCTCAATCATTCATAAGCTGTTCGTGTTTAGAGATTTTATATCCCCAATACTTCCCCCTGGGGGCACGTTACCTTGGTGATGCCTCCACCTTAGTGTTATTGGAATCCCGGGGAATACCTCTAGTCTGGCCGGGATTAAAAAAATGCCTGGCTTAGTCATTACATAGATTGAAAATAGGTCAAACCAGAGCACCGCTTAATTTGGTACTACGGGTGGCCAGTTGCCCGCAGGACTATGTCCTGGCTGGTCGATTGGTTGAGGTTCCTTCGGGATCCACGTAGTTTCTGTGGTTTAAACCCAAATTCGCGGGAAGAGTAAGTTGCGATTAAAAGACTGAAGTAAGGTAAAGTCAATATTGGTGCTGTTGCCGAAACAACAGATATCCCACAGAGGAGTGACTGTGGGACTAAGCTTTGAAAATGAGTTGGTATTAACTGTATATGGTACGGGATGATTGTGGGGTACGGCGGGCCTCACCCACCCATCTACCTATAATAAATGTGTCGTATGTTTTTCTCTTATGAATGTGTCATATAAATGAGATGTGTGCTGGGTTGTATGATGATGGATGAAAGGTATCATATACAAGTGATACCATTGAATTTTCCTTCCTTGTCCACATACATATGTTCGGAATATACTCTGTTCATATCAGAATTATAAAAGTGTGTCCCTGTGAGCAAGAACAAAGGCCTCAGCTTATTTGATGGTCCACCGGTGCTGTTGCTGAATCAACAGAGTCCATCCCGGGTGTGTGGTTGTAAACGGAAGTGATGTTTTTACATATCGAAAGTTAAGCATCGGGCAGCAATGGTCAGATATTAGATAGCTCGAGTACTTCAGCAAAGTGCTTGTACATGGACCGGTTCAATCCATGTACAAAAATTGCCACCTGAGTTCTTCATTGAAGGATTCAATGAACGTTGTTCAAGTCTACCCAGTGGATGAAAAAGACCACCGTGAGGTAGAGCATCATGCCAGGTACTCACGTAAAGCACTTCGACATTCATCCCCAAATCTAAAACACAAATTAATAAACAATTATATTATTTCTAAAAAAGTCTTGTCTTTTTCAGTCCCTTAATAGCTCTTTAGAATTTGATGTTCTTACATGCTAAAAACCACTTTTCAATTTTTCATCAAAAATGATCAATATACGTCAACATAAAGTGTGTGGTGAAGTCATATCCATAAAAAGTTCAGCGGTATATGAGGTGAAATATGTTTTATATATCTATATACAAAACATTCAGAAAATGTTTTTCCGGATCTGCCTATAATTGGACATTGATCATTGATCCCTTTTAGAAATCAATTACTCGCGAATAATTCGTTACTTAACTACAACCTTTGATAAAATCCGACACCATAATTGGTAATAGATCCCTTACTGATAATTAAATCAATGCACATGTATAATTAAATTTCAAAAGCTGATTTTCAATATATCTGTACTTCTGTTCGCCCGGCAGAAAACAATCCTTAAGAAATGCATTATTGAAATGCATTGAATATTAGAATCTAGTTATGCCAAAAGTCTCTCTCTCTCTCCAGAAAAGACTTTTATCTTCTCATATCATTGTTAAACTATGTATGTGGACATAAAAATAAGTATTTTGAATATCTCTCTTCGACTAATATCGACTCAATTCCCATATTAACTAGGAAGAAGGTCATGTCCGACCATATGATAAAGTCTTTATTGATAAAATAATGATTTCTGTCTATTTTCATTCGATACTGATATGTTAAAAGAATTTACGTAAGGGGATTTTGTATAGGATCTATGGTTGGCCTATCATAACGACCGACAACACTAGTTTTACTGTTATTAATAACATATGTATATTATATTTACATTATTAAGGGCTCCAAAGCCACATAAGGGAGATCTATTCAAAAACCAATATTAATCGTCCTTTGGCCAAATGATTGGTACATTCTAAGGCGGGTGTAGGACCAACTTTTTGTGTGCCTATTATACTCTTTCCACTATAGTTGTTATAGGTTATAAAAATGATGAAACATGTTTCAGAATTTATAAAAACATTAGTTCGAGAACGAGTGCAAATAAAACTACTTCAGATTCTTAAACAACTAGTTCCAAAGACTAATGTTGTTCCCATTACATCTGGAACCTGTTCCGCAGAACATTGTTTTAGTTCTAAAATTCTTCTAAAGAGTTTTCAAGGTTTTCATATAGGAGCAGCATAATGATCACGTTCATATGTGAGTAAGTTTTTCTAATAAAAATTATACAATAAATATTAATAATTATTTAAAAGTTTCTCAAAATTGGTGCTAATTCGCTAAAAAAAACTACTGTTTTTAAATAAAAAGTATACATTCTCTTCCCCAGAACTAGTTCCAAGTTTAATAATTTTTAACAAAAATCATTAATTTAAGAACTAGTTCTAAAACCGTTAAAAGAATGAGTGTTGACTCCATAACGTTTCCTCAGAACCAGTTCCGATATTAACAATTTCAAAAAAAATTATTAGTCTCAACGTTAAAGTAGAACGAATACTGGTTATCATCATGCGTTCTAGAACTAGGTTTGGAACTAATACAATTTTTGTTGGGATATGGGCATTTCCAAAATGTTGAACGCGACAGTCGAATATATTTTTAGTGATTAAAATGGTACGAGAAGTTAAAATTTTGTATAGACATTTGTTTTGATTCGATACATTAGAATCAACAATAAAATCGATTTTGAATTTTTGGTTAGATAGGGCTGTTTGCATTTCAGGTGACGATATGTTAAAAAATAAGAAATTTATTTCTTAGCTCTTACTCAGTTAAATACATAATTCAAATAAAACTAATAATGTTTAAAACCGATGAACAGCTTTTAAACTATATTCTAAACAATAGTTTTTACATTCTCTAATAAAGTTATTTGCTAAAGAATGTGGTCACTTCCAATTAAACCACAATTTATAAATATTAATGGATTATTGTATTTTAATTTTTTTTATAACTTTTTGTTAAAAAATAATACCCTTTCAATACGAAATGAATAAAATTTGTCTTAAATTTTGCATTGCTCTCCAATTTGGTTTAACATTTCCGATATGGGAAATAGACGATCCCACAACTGTGAGCGTTCTTCTAACTTAGCATTTGATTTAACATTCAAATTTTGACCAATTTCTAAATATTGTTTTTTGTCCTGTGAATACAATGGCCATTTAACTGATTTCAAATATTCATCGGAAACATTATTGGGGTCTCCTTTTTGGGCAAATTCAAACCAAAATCTAGTCAAACGCTCTATAACGATATTTTCTGGATCGGTTTTTTCGAATTGCGGTGTAAGTAGTGGAAGTTTTAGTAGATACAGTAATTCATCATGATGTACCGCACCTAAAAAGATTATGAAAAAATTTTATTTACTATATACATATGTACACTGTACATTTTTACTCACCTATTGTCCGATTCGTATCGGGATTTACAAAATGACTATAACGTCCTTTGTAGTTAAAAACATACGTATAGACGGGAGTAAATTGTGAAACCATTTGTAAATAACGAAGGCTAAAACAAATCGCTCCATCACCATAAAAGTCAACGAATGATTGTAAAGATTTAGGATATTCAAGAGATTTATTTTGAAAATAAAATGAACGAAATGCGGCACTAATTTCTTGCGATTTCGGAGTTTCACGTTCATAGGAAAAGTAAATAGGTGCATATTTTGCAAAATCTTTATTAAAATATTCACGTTCTGTATCATTGCGCATAGTGACTGTATGAATTCATAATATGTTTAAATAAGATGTTCAAATTGTTGTTACAATACTTACAGTAGGCTAGATTATAAAATTCATATTCTGTCATGCCAGTTATCAAAGGAACTTTAAAGATATTACCTTTGGACATGGTAGTATATGGATCTTCTATAAGATAACGTTCTTGATTTTCACCACAATCGTTTTCTATAACTGGCACCCAATTTAGGAGAGGATTAAAACCATACTCAAACATACCCATTGTCGTATTCACAAAATCCATCATGGGTTTCTGGTAAATTGAACAAATTAATGTGTCTAGACTCATTTCAAAATTCAGTACAAACTTACCGTTTTCAAACACTTTACCATTTCCTTTATCGATTTCACTGGACAGTTCAAAAGTCGAGCTTGTCGTTCAGCTAAATCCAATTGATGTGTCTTATATTTAAATTGAGCCAGTGGTGTGCCACTCATCATAATACCTCGATGAAATAGACCCCTCGCCATAGGAGACATAACATGCAATCCAATACTGAAACTACCAGCACTATAGCCCCACAAAGTTACCGAATCGGGATCACCACCAAATGTTTCAATGTGTTGTTGTACCCAACGTAAAGCCATGACTTGATCTTTTAAACCCATATTACCAGCAGCATCTGTAGTGCCCGTAGCCAAAAATCCCAACGAACCCAAACGGTAATTTAATGTTACTAATACAATATCTCGATCCATGAAATTCTCTGGTCCAGCATAAAGACTAATAGATCCACCGAAATAAAATCCTCCTGGATACAAATACACAATAACTGGTTTTCGTGCTTTTATGTCTTTAGTATAAACATTCAAACGTAAACAATCCTCGGACAGATAGGTTAAATTAACTGTTATTTGTGGACATATGGGACCATCTTCAGTAGCATCTAAAATTTTGGGTTTCCAGGCCTTAACCGGCTGTGGACTCTGAAATCGCAGTTCACCCACAGGGGGTTGGGCATAACGTACACCAAGAAATGCCCAAAATTTATCACCAGAACGCGATTCCATTTGTTTACCCTTCACTGTGCCAAGATGAGTTTCCACACAAATTGTTGGATCTGAATCTGCTTGACATATTGCTAACACCCATAGCGTAATTGAAATGCGACAAATCATTTTACATACAATGATCATATTTATAACTTTAGAGAGAAAAACACTTTAAATTGCACTTGACTTGTGTGTTTGTCAATAAGTTAATGCAAATTTAAAATTGTATTCAAACCGTTTTACCTTTTATATGACTTGTAAGTGAAATTTACTTTGGAAAACCCATTCGATAATAAATTTGTTAGGATAGTGCAAAATGTAGCTTTATGAAATAACTTTCAGAGTTAGAAATACATATGATAATAATCATTTAAAACATTCAAATTGGTATCACCCTAATGCTGTAACAGGTTTTATTGGTTCTGGTTACCATCTGTTTGAGTAACTTTTCAATGACATAAATATTTAAAACCCTAATGTAAATTTATAAAAGTTCAAGTGACCCATCTTTTAAAATCGATTTTGATGAATGTATATCCTTTGAACATTTTTTTGGTACTAGACCAATAGGTGAAAAGTAGCACTTATTTAAACAAATTGCCCATCTTTAACCCCCTCTAAGTTAAAAGCGAGTTATTTTTTTACGTTTATTCAAATTAACAAAATCAGAATTGTTACTACTGATTTCGGGGGCTTGTCCAAACTCTGGACCAGACTTATAGATTTATAAGATATAATTTGAATTATACTGAAATTTTTAAACAAAAATTTAAATGGTGTATTTTATGCATCCGATTTATATTGAAAAAAAACACATATGCCTCTTTCGGACCAAAGACGAAGCCTTGAAAGTAGTCTACAATCTTTTAAAGTTAATAAAACCGGTCCCCATACAACCGACTTTCCGATTTGGGCTTCTCAAACTAATATCTACATTATGTTTCGTACAACTATTTTTTTTATCCACCATCATAAAAGATAGATCGGTCTATGTTTGATAGGGTCATTAAGTTCCCCTTTAGAAAATTACTTTACCGCTTATTACTAGCTTCTAAATACGAGAACAACAATGATATTCATCATAAACAAATTTTTAAAGAACCAAAATTTTTTAATAAATTTTCAGAGGATCGATCGATCGATAATTGATCCCACCCTATTCTAAAACGATCTCCCCATCTTTTTGTTTAAATCATGAAAGGGAATACGCGGGAGGTCCTAGACAGTTGAAATTTTGTATAAATATTCTCTGTTGATAAGTTTGTTTGGTAGGTATTGACCCCAGCCTATTCCAAAAATGAATTTACTTCTTATATAATAACAAAACCATCAATTCATAAATTCAAAGTTTATTTATAAGGAAGCAATAAATGATTTGATGGTAGGGTATATAAGATTCGGAATTGTCGAATATAACGCTCTTACATATTTTAATTAACAGTAGCGCAGTGTTGTGAAGCCTTATTCAAATTTTTCAAATAATAATGTATTTCCCCCACTAACAAATCGTTTCCATTTAATCAGATTTCCATGAAAATTTAACAACAAATTCAACAACATTTATTTAAAATATTTTTCTTTAACTATCACATTACAACAATACAAGTACATAAGCGGGCAACAGTATTTAAAAATCTCACTTTGAAATCATTAATACAATAGTTTTTAAGTCATTTGCTCGTACAGTCTGGCTTAGTATTTTCACAAGTTTCATCGTAATCCGACAAAAGTAAATGTTTAATCGATGCCGAAAATTTCGTTAACGAACAGGGAGCATCACAATTGGGTATGGCCAACTCTTTGGGGAATTTATCATCACTATTGTAATAATAAACAATCTGTAAAATAATAAAATATAATTTGTCAATTAAGATAAAATAGATAAGAAAAAATCATTTTGTAATAATTAAAAATAGTTTACCTTAACCTCAAAATCATCTTTAAATAAAGAACTGTGATGCAATTCGAATGCTAATGCCGAAGCATATTCAGGTAATTTTGCCGTTTGATCTAAAATATTTAAAGAATTCATAACATTTACTAGCGTTACATCGTGACCGGAATATAAAAATATTTTACGATCTGGATTCAAATTGCGCTTTCTTTTATCAATCATTTTTGAGTGAATTTCATTTAGAAATGCACCACCTTTTACTTTTTTCATAAGATTTGTTTCCGTAAAGAGCACATAACTTCTTTCAGCCAATGGTTCCAAACGTTCAGGATAAATGTTTTCAGCCCAATCGGGTAAATCTAAACCAGCTTCACTCTCAATTTTCAAAGTATTATATAAGTATTCAACATCTAATACATTGCTTATATTCTTGCCCGTATGTCGTGTTAGAAGTTTATAGAGTTCTGCATTTTCTTCGTTTAACTTTTTTAAATCGGCTGGTGGATTTTTGTATAATTTATCTAAAATTGTATCATATTTTGCACAGGGTTTCTTTTGAGCCAATAACTGTAGAAGTAAAGAAATATTTAAATATAAGATATTTCAAAACCTCTATTACAAATTGTCTGTGTCTAATTACCGTATCTTCTTTTCTGGGTATAGTATTTACTGGCACTGGTTGCCATTGTACGGGCAAAGGGTTACTGTGTTCCAGTGGAGGCATAAAACCTGCCAATAGACTATTAGCACTCATAATACATCTCTCGGCTGCTGAACTTAAAACCCTTATTTGTTGTTGAGTATAAAGACCATTAGGCGGCAGCAGTCGATAATATCGCATTCGCAAGTTTTTGCCCAAATTGTAAGATTGTAGACTACCTTTCTAAAAAGAAACATTTTATTCGATTTTTTTTTTTTTTACTTTTATAGAAATTTTTGATAAATTTTCATTTTGTAAATATTATTAATAAATTTCTTTGTATAGAAAATTGTCGATAATTTTTTTTTTTTTAAGAAAATTGTCGATAAATTTTGATTTTAAAGAAAAATGTTAAATTTTTTTCATTTTAAAGGAAATTGTCGATAAATCTTCTTTTTATAGAAAATTGTCGTTAATTTTCATTTTATAGAAAATTGTCGAAAAAATTTCATTTATAAAAAATGGTCGACAAATCTTCTTTCTATAAAAAATTGTCAATAAATTTTCATTTTATGCATACATTTTCATTTTAGAAAAAATTGTCGATAAACGAATATATCATAAAAAATGTTCGATAAAGCTTCATTTTATAGAAAATTGTCGATTAATTTGAATATTATAGCAAATTATTGATATTTATAGGAAATTTATATAATTCTGTTTATAGAAAATTGTCGATAATTTTTTTTTTGTAAAAAATTATCAATAAATTTTAATTAAAAAATAGGGATATATTTTTATAAAAAAAATTCGATAAAAATTTATTTTATAGAAAATTGTAACTGACAATTTTTATTTTACAGAATATTGTCGATAAATTTAATTTTTATAAAAAATTGTTTATAAATTTAAATTTTATAAAAACTTGTCGATAAATTATCTTTTTATAGAAACTATAGAAAATTGTCAAAAAATTTTGTTAAAAAAATCGTCGATAAATTTGTATTTAATAAAAAAAATTTTCGGCAATTTTCTATAATTTTTTTTTAATTTTTTAATAAAATTGTCGATAAATTTTGATTTTATAGAAAATTGTTAGTAAATTTTTATTTTACAGAAAATTGTTGATAACATTATTATCCACAACTAGTTCTAGAACGCATGATTATAGTCCGAAATCGTTCTACTTTGGCGTTGAGACCGATGATTTTTGTTCGAATTTGTCACCTTCGGAACTGGTTCTGAGGAAGCTTTATGGAGTTAACACTCGTTCTTTGGAACGGTTCCAGAACTAGTTCTTTAATCAATGATTTTTGTTCGAATTTGTCAACCTCGGAACTAGTTCTAGGGAAGGTTTACAGAACGTATACTTTTTACTTAAAAATAGTTAATTTTTTCAGCGTTTTTTGTTCGAAATTATTAAAATTAAGTCTAATTTTCAGAAACTGTTGAGGAATTATTATTGAACCAAATTTTTTTAGAAAACTTACTTACAATTATCTTACATAAAAGTCATCTGTTAAACTATTTATTGCACAGAATATAAGAAACCAGCTGCAGATTCTAAGAAGTTGTTTCGGAACTATTATGTGTTCCATTGAACTAGTGTTGTTATTTAAGAATCTGAAGTGGTTCTATCTGCATTTGTTCTAGAACTAGTTGTTTTTAGTAAAAGTTCTAAATTTTTTCCTGGGAAATTACTATTATTAAAAATTTTTGTTATTTTCTTTAATGAAATTTGTTGTTAAAAATATATAGATATTTTTTATTTAAAAATTTTGTTCATTTTTTATAAAAAAATATTTTTCCATAAAAAATAGGAAATTTTTCAATAAATTTTATTTTTTTTAGAAAATTTTTTATTTTGTTCATGAATTGTCGTTTTATTTCTAAATTTACCTGAGTCAGTGCTCCTAAACCACCAGGCCATTCATGTGTTGCATGTGAATCATTAGGATATAGTTCACTTGGATTTTTTTCACCATGTCTAAAAAGCTTTAATAAAATTAACTTTTCTAAAAAATCCGTTTAGCCTATCGAAAAATAAATAAATACTATACCATTAATGACGTTTACATTTGTTTACGTTTTTGTAATTATGCCAAATGAACAACATTTATTTATTTTCTCATTTTTTTCTCACTTAAATTTTATGTTTATATACAAGAAAAGAGCACCACTTTCTCTTTCAATAGCTTTGTGAGAGTTAAAAAAACGACAAATTGTAAATGTCATTTTATGATCAATGTACTTGTCGCCTACGTCATACTTACAATTGAAATCATACGTAAATTTCGTAAGCCACGTTCATCATTTGTATCACCAAATACAAAATAGGCCATCATGACAGTGCAGAGGGCACCACCCAAGATCATAACAGATATTTTGGTGCCACGCCTGGACTTACAATCAATTTTAGCCATTTTTTTATGATTTAGATGGATTTTTTTTCTATATTAATATTGTTTTTTTTTAATAAATTTTAAAAACAGTTATATTTTATACATTTCTTTTAATTATTTGCATTTGTTTTATTTTTTATTTTTACACTTTTGTTTAATACAATTCTATAAATAGTTGTACGAGGCTTTTTTTTCTACTTGTTTATTTCTAAATTATTGTGGTTAAAATGTTAAAAGAAATTTTTGTTTTATTTTAAAAGTTTTTCAACCTCTTCGTACCGAAAAGTATGTTCAACTGATTTTTTTATTTAAATGCGCTTTTTGCACATTTAATGTGTGTGTTTTTCGGTTTGAGTACAGATAGTGAGCGAGATACTAAACAAAAACCAAGCGCGTAAATAAATCTTTAGACACTGTATACAATTTATGTCTGTAAATAAATATTTTGAAAATATTTTGTCTGTCCGTCTGAGTGTAAACAAATAAAGTGGTAAAGTGAGTTTTATTTCATACAAATACCCTACAGTGAGTAGTGGTAATTTATGCAATTGGTTTGTTGAACACATATGGTTGTAGTCAAAACATATTGTTATTATTATTAATATAATAATATATATTATTAATATAATAATAACGCTCAAGCGTTTGTAAGGAAAATTTATTTTTTTTACTTATATTTTTTTTCCTTTTTCTTATTTTTTTTTTTTTTATATGAAAAATTTTCCCCTTCTCGTGTAGATCCGCGACTGTATTATAATTAATTACAGTTAAAATCTGATGTATATTACACAAAATATAAAGATATCTGTATTTTGTTTTTTAATAAATGAAATAATGAAGGATTTTTCAAAGTCGTAGATGACTTCACTCACACATAATTTCGTCTAAACAAATTCACGTTATATATCATGGATGGAAAACTTGATACATTTTTACTTCTACTTGAAATGATTTCAAATTTACAAAACTCATTTTATATAAGGTAAGTAGGTTGATAGGATCCGAACAAATACACGCGCTCCTTTTTAGAAAAAAACTCAATGAGTATATTATTGTTCAATGTTCAGATACTCTGTTTCTTGGACGTATTTCCTCAGAATTTTTCAATCAGTGTTAGTCAGTTAGTCAGTGTTGTTATTTCCGGAATAATATCACTTCCAAGATACTTAGATCTGACTTTGACGAATGCCTGACAGTAACTAAGAAAGTGCTTGGGAGTTTCACTGTCTTCTTCATATGCTCTACAGATTTAGATAGATATACTCGTAAACCTGTGTGTCCACTCAGACTTGCTCATTTTGAGGGTATTTATCTTCTTGTTCTCATCAGGGTCAACTCATAGGATCTTTGTGGTTCTACCCATTATTTTCATTATATATTTATTTTCATAAGCCTTATAGGATTATCTTACCCATATTTTTAATTTAGCTTTTGTTGCGTCGAATGGTTTCTCGTTTGTCAGGTTAACTACACGAGCCCCCTTTCTTTTAAAGCTATTACATCCGGCCTTTCATTGCCGACTACTCCCGAGTGACCTAGTACCAATCCAATACGGTCTTAGATTTAATTCTATCAGCTGATATAAATAGTCCTAATTGTCTTCTGGCTGTCAGTAAATTATAGTTTAGTTAATACTATAATTTATCGTCCTTATCACAGAATTCCATTCCGATCGAAAGTGAAATTATTTTTTCTAATTTTCTTCTTCAGAAAAGAAAAATGACAATTTTCAGAATTAAATCACTTCAAATTATTAACATGAAAATAACAATATTTTAAACTTATTAGTTTTTTAAATTTTTTACCGATATATTAACATGCTATAATTGCACTGCACAGCCCTGTATAATTGCCAGAAGGCAATTAGGGCAATATCCGGTGATAGAATTAAATCTAAGACCGTATTGAATTCTAAGAAAGCTTTAAATGAATACTCTCCCAAATTTCGTGAGCTTACAACTTTTGTTTAATATTTGTGTTTAAAATTTAGATTTCGGCAAGGAATTGTTGCAATGTTGACAACGTTGTGTTGTCGTACGTATATAATTTGACAAGGGGTTTTAATCAAAATCTTAAATACTTTGGTGTCAATTCAGTACTAGGCGTACATATTTCAATTTCCATCTGTGTAAACGTACCTGAGTAAGTGTTTCTAGAAAACTATGTTAGATGTGGTAATAATAATATCTATAACAATTATCTTTATAATAGTGTTTGTGTTTTTCTGCACAGCATTTTCTTTAATTTAAATCCTCTGAATATAAAATTTAACTTTCCATTCCTGGTTTGTATTCTCTTAAGCATCTCACAAAACATTTTTATTGAGTGTAAATTACGTCAGATACTCTCATAAAAATATAAACAAATATTAAACCCCGATAATCTAATTAGTATTTCAACAAAAACAAATTACACTCACACGAAGCTAGAAGTACTGATAACAAGAAAATATTCATATTTTTTAGATATTCAATAGTAAAAATACAGAAACGTGCAATGTTTGGCAAAGTTGAGAAAGCATTACTTTTTTAAAAACTAACAAACTACTAAAGAGAAGAGAACATATAACAACTAGTCCTGTAACTAGTTACTTGGGGGTTCTTTATAAAAATTCGATTATTAATGATCATGTTGAAAAATATTGAATCTGCAAGCAACAAACAAAAAATAACTTGCATTTCACAACAAATATATACCAGCATCAAACAATCTAGTTTAATTTGTGAATTCTTTACAATTTATTGATTTAAATTGAATATTAAAATACATGAATATAAAAACAAAAAAGAAGAAATAATTGTTCAAGACCGACCATTTGTTATGGTGGTATCATGCTAAAACTACATGGGTTTTTCGAGTTATTACCATTAAGCAAACGATCAATCCTCCCACGCAGATCGCTCGTTTGCTAATTTAAACAAAGTTCATGTAATTGCTTTTATAATGGAATCCTGACAAACCAAGTCTAAGTTTAAGATATAAGTAATTCTTTATTGTGTGAATAATTTACAAATGTGACATAGTTTTAGATAAAAATTTCAATGTTGACCCTTGTACATCGCTCATTAATACCTCTTGAACGTATGGTAACGATTTCATACGTCCCAGCCAATCAAATAGCTTTGGATGTGTTTCCTCTGAAAATGGGCGCAAGAAATACATACTGCTTATGGAAGTTATACAACTTAAATCTGCAATAGATATATGTGGACCAGCCACATATTTATTATCCCCAATGAAACGTTCCATCATATTATAGGCTTCGTCAATCTCTTTAAATTTCTCTTCAGATACATTAGTTCTAAGACCCGAGAATATGGGTCCAAACGTTTGTTTGACACACATCATAAAAAGTACACCATTTTCAAAATGTAAAAGTTCATTGACTTTTGCACGTCGATATAAATCTTTGGGATACCAATTGCTGTCGCCTTTAACATAACGATCAACTAAGTACGCCATAATGGCATGTGAATCGCCAATAAACTTATGTTCTTCAGTTTCTAAAGTGGGTACAGTATGAGCAGGATTTTTTCTTAAATAATCTGAAGTGAGATTTTCTTGTAATCGCGGTTTGATCTCACGAAAATCAAAATCGATATTTAATGCCTTGAGAGTTATTAGTACTGCCATAACGGTGGGACTGGTAAAAGTTCCGTACAGTATTGGTTTGCTAGACATTGCTGAGAGTAAACTAAAAATTTGCTCACATAAATTATTTATTTTGCTTTTGCTGAACTTTCGTACAGGTACTCGTGTAGTTCAGTTCAGTTTTATATTGTTTTTAAACATCCAGGGTTGGCAAAATTGGTACGATTGTACTTTATTTGGTACAATTCGATTTTCAAAAGTACAGTGGTACACCAATGTTCCATTTTGTATAATTTCAAAATTATATTTTCTTATTGAAATAATAAAATTGTACTTTTAACACAAACTTCAAAAAACTATCAATCTCAGTCAAATTTTTACTTCGGAAGAAGATATCGTAAAGAATTCTGGAAGAGTTTGTCTTTGGATTATACTGATCTAATGTCCAATCTACAAACTAGTCTTTTGTTTACTTTATAGACCGCTCTATTCTCTAGTCCTTGGACTAGTATAACAAGTTTTCTATTAAAAACTATATACATACTAGTTTATTGTTTATTAATAGACTATTATCCAATGGAATCTATCAGGTCTGTCACACATTCCGACCGGAATGGTTTCAATTCCGTATTATTCCGATCATTTTTGTTTTAGCTTCTCCAAATTCCGAATTATTTCGTAAATTGACAAAAAAACGAATAAAATTATATAGATTTCATTAAAAATCGTTCCTGTTTAGCTAATCAAAACAAGAACAATGTTTTTAGTAAAACTTCTTATTATTAAAACTAAGAAAAGCATACATACAAATATCAATTTCACTTCAAAAACTGAAAGTGGTTTCATTCCGAAAGAATTTTTCGTTTTCTTTTTTAAAAGAAGCAAAAATACGGAAATAAATCCACTTTCGATCGAAATGAAATTCTGTGACAGGCCTGTATATAATACCCTATAATCTAGTGAATGGACTAGTGCATTGACAAATTAACTTGCTTATTAATACATACCAAAGCTTGGAAAGAATGAATTCAATTTGAAATACTTTTCATTATATTGATAGAAGTTTGCAAAATATAGATTTGATACAATCGGATTCAAAAAAGTACACAATGCTGTTTTGTACAATTTAAAAGTTATATTTGCCATCCCTGATACAATCTTATCGTTGTTGTGTTAACTTGGAATAGAATTGTTTTGCACCGAACATATGTTTCGATCTTAAGGTTTCGTATTTGTTCAATGAACTTGTTTTAGCATTTATAAATTGCGAATAAAATTAACCTTAAATAGTGTTAGTTTCAGTTCTTTTGGAGGTGTAAATGTTGAAAGTAATGTATAAAATAGGTCTTATTTCCAAATTGTTTTTTTTTTTATTAAATCATGTTGAATATAAAAATCATACTTTTAATACATAATTTATTTCACCATAAATAAATTTTCAACAATATTTGGAAATAACATTAAAGTACACAATTCCTTAAATACTCTCGCAAACATTATCACTTGGTTCCTCTACCAAATAGCCCTCATTTGAACGATATACATAATTATTTTGCTTGAGTTTTTTACGATTCGATTTCTTTAATGCTCTTTCATTTCCTAAACGATCTTCATGATTAAAACGCTTACGTTTGCTTAAAAAAACTTCTTGATCATCTACACTATCCTCTTCTTCGATTTGTGGTAATGATGCTATTTCTGCCTCTCCATTATCATAATATTGATATAGAACATCTATAGGCGGAGATTGCATGAAAGTTGTAGTCGGTACTTGTAATTGATATTCAAAATCACTGGGATAATTAACTCTACCAAAACAATCCACGACATAAGTGGCCGTATTACAATATGGCTGCCAGTGGTCGGAATAGGTATGAATGTAAGGAGTTACCTGATGTTCAACTTGGGGTATATAATAGCAGCCAGGACGATAATATTCATATGGATAAACTTGATTGTAGGGTGTTGGAATACCATTGCTAAATAATCTAACAGCTGACACACGCTTACGCGACATTATTTTTTGTTTACTCTCAACTTAAACTGTACTAACTTTGATCTTTAGAACTTCTACAAGTCCAATTGTTGCAATGGCTGTTCTATCGGCTCAATTTGATTAACAATGTTAATACAAATACGCAAATAAAAAATATGCACTTCAAAATGTCTCGTCAAATAAAAATTCAAATAGATTTCCAATATCATGAAATTACTTCTATTAGTTCGAAGAACTCTTAAGATATTTATACAAAAAATCACAAATATAAAATATATAATGTTTTATTTGAGAAAAATTCTTTATAATGTTAAAAAAAATTAATATTAAATTTTATTTTTTCGCTAAAAATTTTGATTTAAAAATTCCGATGACTCTGCGTAAATATTGAATTTAAATTTTGACAATACATTCGAAATTAACCCTTTAAATTAATGTTATTTAAATTGTTTAAAAGAGTTTTCAATTATTGTAGAAATATTTGATAAAATAAACGTAACTTATTTCTGTTTCGAATTTCATCGCAATACTCATATAAGATTCTTATAATGAATGATCCGATAACCATTTTATATGTATGTTTTACAAAATTTATCTTCTTCAAGGACAAAGCCTATTGAAATGCTTATGTTCGATCCATTATTTCACCTAGAACCCATACAACTAGGGCTTGTAAACCTTGTCAAACTAGCCCCCATACAACTCGTATCTCGACAAAAAGCTGCAAAACAAGTTTTTTGAGATATTTTTGTACAGACTTTTTTACGCCACTTTTTACTTAACTTTGCAGAACTGGAACTAAAACCTAAAGTTTTTTTAACAACATGGGAATCTACACAAAAGTATCTTTCTAAAGATCATAATCATGATGACAGTTTTGCTGTAAAAATAGAAAATAAAGTACTACCGACACAAACCAATAATACCATTTTTCTTTTAAAACTGGAAATTCGCTAAAAACGCAGTGAAATATTTCGGATTAAATTCAACTTTTGTTTGTTAATTTTTACATACTCATGAATTCAAAATATTATACAATTCACAATCAGTGCCGTAACGTTGTAAGTTTTCACTATTCTTCTGTTTTTATGTCAAAAATTTTGTCTGCGAAATATTAATGACATATGATAATACAACAATACGATATCGACAGTAAATTGGATAAATACAATGTCCTTTCTATTAGAAATATAAAAGAAAAATAACGACGTTTGTGAGAATCTTATTGCTTTCATGATGTATGAAGAATAAATATCATTAAAAGTAAAAAGACATATTAACTAAAAATAACGAATTTATTTTTTAAAATAGTTCACTTATTTTTTTACGAATTTCCAATTGTTATTTAAAAATGTTGTTATTGTTGACACATAACTATATTGTCAAAAGAAATTAATGCAATTTTGCAATTTTCAACATCGCTGTCATCATGATTATACTCTAATGTTCTGTTCTGAGATATTAGACTTGCAATTTCAAAATAAAAAGTAGCCTTTAGTTGCTCTAAGCGTATGTTCCCCTTGGAACATACACTAAAAGAACTTTTAAGAAGATCGCTTCAGTGGTTTAGCCTTTCATAAGATACAAAGAAACAAAAAAAACAAATATACATTGATTTTTATATATTTATATAGAATATAGATGTTGGGTATGAAAAATATACATTATAATTTACAATTTTATTACTTATCATAAACGTGTGATATTACCGACTAATAAGCGTAAACTCTAATTAACACTAATTCCTTTTTTTGTTTAATACTAAATTACATTTAAAACACAATCTTTGGTTTTCTAGAAAATCATCAAGTGATCAAATATTTAGATTTTACAATTTTTAATTAACAAATAACATTTGTTCTGAGCTAAAAATATGAGGTTAATTATACTTTTTCTACGTTCTCAACATACACTGTTCATCATATTCTTCAGCATATTTTGATTGATCCATTATATTGGGATTTCTATAACGCTTATGAATGATATAACACAGATATACAGATAATGGTAATAATGCTAAACCTACTGGCATTAAAAAAAGTAAACCAAAACGTTTTGGATCTGTAGATAAAAACTCGTCTTCCTCACTATAATCCGACCAGTATTCCGCCGAATCATCGTTATCATTATCATCATGTACATTAACTTTTAAATAAGCTTCGCGTATATTGTGACCACGAAAACTTATTGCCACACAAGCATAATAGCCCTCATCACGTAGATGTACTTCATTTATTATAAGTTTACTTAAATATACATCTCGGGCGGTGGGTTTTTCACGGGCCGATGTCAACAATTCATAGGCCTGACCATTGTAATGTACTATTGAATGTATATTCTCATAATCGTTGTAATTATAATTGGCGAGTCGGCGAAACCATTTAATTGTAGGATACTCTTCACTAAATACACGACATTGAAAAACCGCTTGAGTTCCCTGATTAATGGTTTTATTTAAAGGATATGCATCTAAAAATTCCGGAATTTTCATAGAGGTATCTAGAATATAATAAAAAAATAAACAAATATTAAGTTTAAATTAAACCAATTTTCAATATCACATCTTACTTTTTATATCCAATTGAAATGTTCTCACTAATTTAACATCTAATATATTACCCATTTTAGGCATAACAGTACATTTATATAGACCAGAATATTTTTCTGTTACATTTTTCAAGTACAAATGTGCTTTACAAATGTTATTTTCACACGGTAACTGTGTCCAGTCTTCATTATCATTTGTGTCATAACAATTGGGAATACCACCCGAATTTTCACCACATTGCTGAAATTTATGTATTTTTTTTAATTTTCTAGTTTTGTATCTACATGATTTTCCACTGGTACTACTTACTTTGAAATACCAATTGTATGTTATATCTGTAGTTTTCGATTCATCTACTAAACCCTTTAAACTGCATGGCAATGTTATATTGTATCCAATTTGCTGTTGTATTAGCTCCGAATTTTCTTAAAATAAAAATTATTATAATTTTGTTTAGATATTTTAATATTAAACTTTTATAATTACAAGTAAGGAGTTATAGTCGGGCGAGGCCGACCATATAATACCCTACACCTGTATACGAATAAAATGTGATTTAGTTTTCATAATAAAGCATTTAAGTTGATTTATACCTTGCCTCAGATATACTAAAGCCATTTACGGTTTAATAAAACTGTGGATATTTAAGTAAAAATTTTTGGAGGTCATAGGGTCAAATGAAGCCCTATAATTATAAAGTTCATCAGGGTCATTAAGACTTGAACTTGGTTTTGCAGCTTTTTGTGCCAAATTTCATTGAATTATCTCCAAAATTGCGACCTTTAGTTAGATTACAATGTTTACAAGCCCTATTCGGGGGTACAGTTGTATGGGGGCTAGGTGAAATAATGGACCGATCTTAACCATTATTAATAGACTTCGTCCCTGGGACAATAGAATATCATGTATCAAATTTCATTGAATTATCTTCAAAATTACGGCCTGTAGTTTGATTACAAGGTTTACATGGCCGGACAGACGGACGGACGGACGGACAAAATCGACTCAGAAAATGATTCTGAGCCGATTGGTATACTTTAAGGCGGGTATAGGACCAATATTATTGTGCGTTACAAACATCAGCACAAAACCAATATACCCTTCCCACTAAAGTGGCGTAGGGTATAATTATAAAAATTTTAATTTAATATTTTTGCAGGGTCAATAACGGAACCTATTCCTTTAAAATTTGCTAAAGGTATTTTGTTGCATTAAAAACTTCATTTTCATGTCAAACTTCGCTCTACTTTTAGTGGGTTTATTGGGTTTGCGCTGTTGTTTGTAATACACAAAATTCCAACACCCATCTTAACGTATAAAAATCGGCGTAGAATCTGTCCTTTTAAGATAACACAAGTCAAGAAAATCGACCTTTTTGTATGTCTTTAAATAAAAATAGCTAATTCCTATTTATTTCCACCCGCAAAGTTCAAAAATCGTTAATAAAATTTTCGACTAGCCCTTGTTTTCAAAAGTTTTTTAACGATATGAAAATCTACACAAAATTATCTCTCTGAAGATTATAATCACGATAAAGATTATAATCACGATGACAATTTGGGCTAAATTCATTTGATTTTTTCCATAAAGTACTACCAAGACAAAACAATAATACCGTTTTCGTTTAAAATTGGTAATTCATTAAAAAAGCAGTGAAAATTTTGGGATTGAATTCAACTTTTTTTTTTTGTTATTTTTAGATACTCATGAATTCGAAATATTACACAATTCTCAATCGGCGCCGTAACGTAGTATCGTTGTAAGTTTGCACTATCCTTTAGTTTTTGTGTAAAAAATTTTAGTCTGTGAAATATTAATGACATACAATTATACAACAATACGATACCGATAATAAATTGGTAAATGCGATATACTTTTAAATATATAATTGTTGATGTTTGTAAGAGCTTGTCTTAATCTCATTGCTTCCAAAGTTTTATATTTGTGTATATGTTTTTACCATCACGATGTATGAAGATCAAGAAAACACAGTAACCAAAAATCACGAATTTATTTCAAAATAATTCACTATTTTTTACGAATTTTGAATACTACTTAACTACTACTTGAATACTACTTACCAGACACTTTTAAATAGTGTCGTAATGCCAAATCGGTCCAGAAATATAAGTAATAGATATTTCTTTGAATATCGATCCTGATATCACAAACTAGAACAACCCTGGGTGCTTCGCTACCCAATCAAAATACAAATAAAAATGTACAAAAATGTCTCACATATAGAATATTATTTATTATCCCAATTTGATCCTATAGTTGCCTTCGTACCCGAATTCCAAAAATAATATAAAAATTCTTATTTTGTATTTTTTATATTTTTTAAAAATTGGCTCAATGAGTTTTTTGGGTACTTTTCTTTTCAAAGAAATATCATTTTTTGTTAATATAAATATTACAGAGTTATGACGTATAAGAGGTTTATCTAATAAGCATGCGCTTATAATATGCACAATAAAATGGAAAAATATACACTGAAATGTGAAAAATATGCACCAAAAAATATTTCTTAGTGAAGGTACATATTAATATATATTCAGATCTTAAGTTTTTGACAACAAATATACAGGGTTTTATAGACTGCTTTATGAACTATAATACCACATTAACGGAAACACGACCTCAAAAATGACAAATATAAAGACTAAAAAACAACTTTAAATAGTTTATATTTAATTTCTGAGAGTGGAAAGCTTGATGAATGTATTTTTGTATAAATTATATTTCTTCCGAATTTTATGGTTTGGTAAAGTTTTTAAGTGAATTATTGATGTGAGAGAGATGTAAGAACAAAATTTCATCAAGCTATTTTTTATATGGACACACAGATGGACAGACTTAGAAATTGTTACTGAACTGGTACTTTAAGGACCAATATTTTGAACGTTACAATTAGCAGCACAAACTTAAAGTACCTTCCGCACAATTGTGGTTTTAAATATTAAACAAAACTATGTACGATTGTATTTAATAGAACATAGTATTTTGTTGTTAAATTGAAATTTGTTAATATTTATTTAAAAATTCTAAATATGTAAAAAATAAAAAATTTTTTGTAAAACTATGAAATACAGGGAAAACAAAACAATTTGTTTTAGAAAAATTAAAAGATATGCAAAATATGCTATACAAATGTTGGAAATATGCAAAATATATGCAATTTTAAGCAAAACATACAATTTATGCATTTATAATAAAATATGCAAAAACAAAACGATGCCATTTTGTAGCAAATTCTTTGATTCAAAAAGTAAACTAGTTCAACGTTATTTTGAGTTACTGACTACAAACAGGCATTTGCATAGAAATCCTTGCCCTGCTAATAAGAATGTGTCAATAATCAAAAAAGTTTTCTTAACGTGCTAAAAAAAATGTACCAAGAATACGGTTTTCTCCATTTTACACCCAAAAAGGACTGAATTTTAAATAAGTACGAAACTGGTGGCTCATAATTTTGAAAGATGTGTTCACAATATTTACAAAAATGTTATTATGTTTATCAATTGAAAAGTTATAAAAGTCCCAAAATGGTACCAAAACCACGTTTGTTATAAATTTTCGCCCCCCTTTAAAGTACGAATTTCGAAAAAGTTCCAGACACCTATCTACTTTTTTTAAGAGTAAAAGTAGATTCAATTAAATTTTTTCTTATGCCCGTTTTCACTTTTTTACAACCAAATTTTCAAATATCTAAAAATAACTCTCCTTAGTGGATCTACATATCAAAAAAGGACATCTACTGTAAAAATTTCATTATTCTTGGATTAGCCGTTTGTGCAATGAATGTGAATCAGTAAGTCAGTAACGCAACTCTTTTACATATATATAGATAATTGCCTTCTTTTGGCACAAATACAAATGGCTTGTCACAAAAGAAACATCTTGGGAAATTTTGTTTTTTTAACCCAGAAGTTGTAAAAAGCCTCCCAGACGAGGGGGTTGACACTACATAAGTTTCATCATCCATCACATAATAAGTGACTTTTTTATAAAATTTTACCTCAATTTTTTGTCTTTTTTTGATACTTATGCTGCATCTTTAAACAGTTGTTAGAATCATTTCTTTCCAATCCAGTTTTCATTTTATTGTCAAACTTTCCCAATATTGTTTAATTTTTATTTTTTTTTTTTGTTAGAAAAGTGTATTTCTGACCCACTGTTTATATTAATTTCATAAATTTTAAAACCAAAAAAAAAAAATGTATGTATGTAAGTATATTCAATATCTTACCTGCATAATCAATGAAAAATCCATTTGTAAAACGATTTCCAACTCCATTTAATAAGAATAAGAATACAAATACGCAATAATTAAACACTCTATTTACTTTAAGTTTATTGCTGACCATCTTCAAGAACCGCAGTAATTTGATGCACTAAACATTATAGTAAAGTGCTGCTGCTGGTTTTTTAATATATTTTATATAAAGTTTTTTATTTATTTATTACAATTTTCTTTACACACACACTCATATATGAAAATCTTTTCTGATTTCTGAAATTAATAAAGTATGTATTACAACTGCATATGTACATTAGACTGGCTCTCGACCTACATATAAAAAGAAATCGCTTTTTTATTCTCCCTCTCAAAATTAGGCTTGGTTCGTTTCAAGTTAAAATTTTTAGAATTATTAAAAAAATTCTAATAAAGTCTTATCGGCTTATTCTGCTTGGCACAAATATGCGTCACAAGCAGAATAAAATTTTTCTAAATACAAAGTTATCAGCCTTTAGTAAGTTCTTTTTTCGTGATCCTAACTAATATACATATACATATCCACAAATATAAATTATTTATTAATGGTAGTGTTTTGCTTTATATTTATTATTATTATTAATATTTTTTTTATTATTAATTGGTTTAGTTCGTTTGCAACACCGAGAGAATAAAAAAAGTAAAAATGCTGAATTTATAAAACACAATGAAGATATTTTCATGATCGCTAAAATTAAAGAATTTATTTAAAAACTTGCATGCCTACGTAAAAATAGTCTGTGCTTTATATTTTTTTTAACATTTTGTTTATGTTAATTTATTAGGACAACCAACTTGTTCGTGGCATTGCCAATGCGATAAACAACTTATTAATGGGAAATTATTTCCTTAAAAAATTAAATTTTTGTTTCAGTTTAATATTTTTCAAAAAAATTACACTGTTCCGCATATAAATTTTGTTTGTGCTTCTTTTAATTTTAAAAGCTTATTGGAATAGATTAAGTGGTCCTGATGTGGTAACAAAAAATGTTTAACACGTCTGCAACTGAAACAAGAACGATATGTTCACAACATGACAATGCTATGTTGTCAAAACCAACGTTGCGATGTCGTAATGACAATAATGAGCTGTTGAAATCACAATAATTCATTGCCGAAATTACACAAAGCGTAATCAAACAATGACAACAAAGCGTAATCAACAATGACAACGATGCGTTGTCAAAATTACAACGGTAGTTGTCGAAATGTAGACACATCCGTAACTTAGGTTTTTCTTGTAATGCCAACAGGCTATAACAGACTTTATTTAGAAAGTATGTTGACCATTGTTATATCTTCTTCTTCCTACAAGATATTTTAACGTTTGAAACTACACTATGAAATAAACAACATTCAAAAAGCCGAACAAATTTGAGCCGTGCAGAATCCGGAAATGACCTCAGTTTTTCTCCATCACATCTGGGATTTAATATGTCATATCCAAAATTTTAAAAACTTGCAATCTATAAGTTTGTTTTTAAAATATAGGCGAAATGTACTGAGGGAGAAATATGTCAGATGTTAGCCTCTTCTTTATATCCATCATCGAAATATTTGTCATAGACCCACAAAAGTATATATATTCTGGGTCCTTATAAAATTCTAAGACGATCTAGCCATTTCTCTCCGTCCGTTTGTCTGTCAGTTGAAAGCACGATAGAGTCCGAACGGAAAGAGCTAAAGAGTTGAAATTTTACACAAATATTCCCTATAGGTTGTTTCGTATTAAAAATGGGAAATATCGGTCCACGTTAACTTAAAGTCCCTATTCAAGTGGCTCCCGAAAAACAGCTTTAACAGTTATAACTCTTTTAAAAAAGCGAGTAAAGCGATGGAATTCCACAAAAATATTCTCTACCAAGTTTTATGAGAATCGGTCCATAATTGACCCTACCCCCCACATAAGGCCCCCAAAGTTAATGACATAAACGTCCATTACTGTCTCTTATGAGCAAGTCTCTTATGAGCACAAATCTCTAACGAATTTTATGAAAATTGATCCATAATTGACCCTACCTCCATATAAGACTCCCTTCAGAGATTGACATTAACCCTCGCTTAAAAATGCGAGTATAGCTTTGAAATTAGAAGTAAGTTTCTTACAAGTCAAAATCTCATAATAATATCAACCTAATGTTTATAGGAGAGCATTACATTTACTGCATACGGTTTGATTGTGGGTATATAAAGTCATAGAATGGACTTTTAGAAGATATAGAACATAGTCGTCTCAAAAAAGGCCAAAATATCGTTTTTCAAATCTTCAGGACACAGTCTCAAATGTAATGGAAAAGCAACTTTGATCCCTAAGTTAAACATTTTTCGGCCTGTGGAATTCTTGGTTTTAATCATTAAAAAAATAAATCGAAAAATTTTAGAAAAATATTCAATAATGGACAATTAAAAAATTTCCCACAAAACCTCATGAACATATTCCGCAAAAATTAATTTATTTAAAATAAATTTATAAACATTTATCCGCAAAATATCGAAGAATTTTAGATTTCACACGCTGTAGCATTTATTAGAAATGTTTTTTTATAGAATTTTTAAATATTTTTTACTTAGTCTTGTTTATTTTATATGTGAGGCACAAAACAAAATCTTTAGAGGAATCATAAATATTAATGTTTTATATCGTTTAACAATTACTTTCAATTAATTTGTATATTTTAATCAATTAGTATTTTATAACTTTATATAAATAAATAGGTATTTTTTTATAAAGTAATTTTTTGTTTGTTTTTCAAATAATTAACATTCACTATTACATAAATACATACATATGTATGTATGTAGGTTAAAATACGAATAAGTAAATTTTTCTTTCTTTTTATTCTTTTTTTATACTCAAGATCAAGTTCAATTATTTAAGCATTTAATTTATCACTTTTTGTTTTCACTTCTTTTTTCTTAATTTTAATATTGCACTTTATGTAAGAAAATTTACAAGTCGTTCATCTTGGTACTAACGAAAATGTAACTCGTTACGTTTGTCACACTTTCGATATTCTTCGTTTGAAATTACAATCAATCAACAAGTGTTTGGACTGGCCCACAAACAATTTACATGCGTCTATATTATACGTTCGTTCGATTCGACATATACAATACAAATAAGAATCATTTATTAAAGAAAAAAACGAACAACGCGACTACCACCACGAAAAAAAGTCTACTAACTGACAGTCAGAAATGCTAGAAAAACAAAACGTTATTGCTTCAATGTTCAAAAATACGGTAGTCAGTTATTCAATATTGTTGACATATTTGTTAAATATAAAAGTTTATATCGGTAGAAGTCGGTATTTTTATACTCTACATGATAAAGTCGAAAAACTTATCCGGCAAAGATCTTGTGTTTTTTGGGATCAACAAATATGTTTTTTTAATATATTAGTTTAAGTTTGACATCAAAAACGTCAAACCTTAAAAAATGCTTTTGTGAAATTATTATAGAGTTTTAGATCCAGTCCTTTAAATAATTTTTTCATTTTATGCCAAAATATTTTGCAAACAATTTGACACATCAGTGATATTAAGTATTGGTTCATTATTGACCCCTACCCAACTTATTGTTAGTCAGTAACTCCAAATAACTTTTAACTAGTTTCTTTTCAAATCAAAGAATTTGCTACAAAATTGCATTGATTTGTTGTTACATTTTTTGTTATAAATGCATAATTTGCATATTTTGCTTTAAATTGCATATATTTGCATATTTTCAACATTTGTATAGCATTTTTTGCATATTTTTTTAATTTTTCTAAAACAAAATGTTTTGTTTTCTCTGTATTTAATATTTTTACAACAAATTTGGTATTTACATATTTAAATATTTTTTAAATAAATAGTGCGGAAGATATTTTGAGTTTTTGCTCCTGATTGTAACGTCCAAAATATTGGTGATGATGGACAGACTCAGAAATTGATACTGAACCGATACTTTAAGGTTCAGTATCAATTTCTGAGTCTGTCCATCTGTGTGTCCATATATAAAGTTAACTTGATGAAATTTTGTTCTTACATCTCTTTCACGTCCATAATTCCCTTAAAAACATTACCAAACGATAAAATTCGAAAAAAATATATTTTATACAAAAATACGTTCATTCACTAAATTTTATTAGAATTGCTATCAATTTTTTCATTTTCGAAAAATTAAATATATACTATTTAAAGTTGTTTCTTAGTCTTTATATTTGTCATTCTCGATGTTGTGGTTCCATTAAAATGATATTATAGTACATAAAGCAGTTTTTAAAAACCTGTATATCTGTTGTCAAAAACTTAAGATCTGAATGAATATCTATTAATATGTACATTTTCAAAGAAATATTTGTGGTGCCTATTTTTTACATTTTTAGTGCATTTCTTCTCATTTTATAGTGCATATTATAAGTGCATATTTTTAATTTTTTAGTGCATGAAAACCCTTGCCCTGGTTTTTACAAATTTAACACTCAATCGAATTCTGAAAAGTTTCTTCCAAGTTTCCATTAATAATGACCATCTTTTGAGAATCAAAATAAAAAAAAACAACGAACATGAAAAAGAAACAACTTCTAGAAGTAATGATAAGTCACTTGTTCCAAAGTTGTTAGACAATCAAAAGAAACTATTTAAACTCGTTTTAGAACAAATTATTTAAGAGCATAATGAAAATTTCTAACTCATTGTTCTTTAGTTATTCATTAACATATATTCATATTACCACCTATAGAGTGCTTACTGTTATTCCAAAAATTAATTGTACATATTCCACTTTTTATCGTAGGTGCCTTTATTCTTTATAGTTCTATTCGTATCATTAAAAAAGTGTCAACATTTACTATTTTATCATTATTATACTTCATACATACTAACATTTTACATTTATCAATTTTATTTATTTATCAACCAACATTATAATGGACTGTGATAATATTTTTTTTATTATCAGTTTTTCTACTGCTGCAGTGGCAGTTCAGTACCTACTGGTATTGTTGTTGTTAAATATTATAACAATCGGATTTTTATGGAACATAAACTGCGTGATGGTCGGCTGTAATAGATTTTTAAAATAAACTAAATAAATTAAGTATGTATTTTAGTTGTAAAAATAATTGGTCTATAGCTTTTTCGATTCAATGAATTCATAACATAATGTTGTCAAGAAACGTTATCTTCTAATGAATTTATCCTATAAAGATATTATTAATACCTACGCATATATACCAGATTTGTTTAGACAGCCTATCGAATATAATCGGTACCAAGTGCTTTTAATATTTTAAACTATTTTCTTTTTGCAATTAAAAACAAAAAAAAACTTTGAATATAAAATTAGCAAGTACGAGTGTAATATTCGGATATGCCGATTTCATGTCCAACATCAAATCGTACGTCGTAAAAAGATATATGCTCACAAGATAATTGTTTTCTCAAAAATAACTTAGGTACTTGTGTCGATTTTTTTGCTAGTAATGACATTTTCTGAGGGGGCCCATGTATGGGGGTCAATTTAGCCCGATTCACATGAAATTTGTTAGAGGTATTTTAGTTTGTAAGCAACTTATTATGCTCAATTATGGACCGATCCAGTAATGAGCTTTAATGACATTTTCTGAGGGGGGTCCATATATGAGAGACAATTATGTCCCGATTTCCATGAAATTTGGTAGAGATATTTGAGTTTGTAAGCAACTTATTACGTTTAATTATGCATCAATCCTCATAAAATAAGGTAAATAGATTTTGGACATATGGAACTTATTAATGTCAAATTTCATCGCTATATTCGTACTTTTAAGCAGTTAAGGCTGCTTAAACTGTATTCCGGGGAGCTAATTGTAATGGACCGATATTGCCTATTTTTAAAACAAACTGCAAAGAGAATATTTATGCATTTCCGTTCGGACTCTATCGTGCTTTTAACAGACAGACTTATGGACGGACATGTTTAAATCGACTTAGAATTTTATAAGAATCCAAAATATACTTTTGTAACCAATATTACAAACGGAATGACAAAATCAACCTTTTAAACCTCTGCCATACATATGTTCCTGTTAAATATATATTTGTAAGTAAATATGAAATTATACTATCGAGTAATATAAAAACTTAAAAATTTTTCCAAATGATAACGAATATTTTGACGTTGTTGTAATATGGATGTTACTTTTTTATATTATTTGTAATATTTGCTAGAAATTTTACTAAAAACTTTCCCAACTCTCCATAAATAATGAAAAGTCGACATAATAGTAAACTACCCCATAGATAGTGTCTGCGATAAATAGATGAATAATCATAAACAGTAGTAAATAAATATAGATATATTTATTACACCTTTTGTTAACTACAATTACATAGGCATGTACATTTTGGCATAGTGTTTGTAACATATGAAATTTTTTACAAAATTGACAAGTTATTTAATATTAAGTTAAACAATTACAATTTATTTCGCATTCGCAAAAAAACTTTATATATACTCGTTCTGTGCAATGGTTCAGATTCATTGGGATTGATTTTCGATATTTTTCCAAAAATATTAACCCATAGACCAAGGCATACTTTCCTAAGGAATAGAGCTGTATTTTATGGGTCTTATTTATAAAAAATTGTTCGATAAACCTTTAATAAATTTTTAAGACGTTAAAACAACGCGAAGATATCTTTAAAATTTCAAAAGTCCAACTTTTTCAGTTAAAAATAAAGGTTTAATATCCTTCTAAATGTTTGGACTTTGAGATTATATAAAAAACTTTATTAGTTAAGGTTTTAGTTTAAGGATTAGTTCGTGCTGTTATAAGGTCTCAAATGTGATCAAAAACATTGTTTGAGACATGATATCTGGAAAATCTGATATAATTAAGAAATTATGAATTCAGATTCAGAAAAGTGTACATTGGTCTCTCAGTTTACGCTCTTTGTGTTTGAGCTATAATTCTTACAAATTATCAAGGATGTTAATAAATTATATTATAAAACTGTTAAGTTAAAATATTGACGACTTTAACATTAAAATCATTTAAATTCATGTGATTTTTTTTATTTCTAATAAGTAATATAAATGTAGGAGACATTGAATTCTATCTCATATCAATAATATATCAGTAGGGTAGAAGGGGGATCCTTCGCCATAGGGGCACATCTGTCAATGCGAATAACTTGAAAACCGAGTAATCGATTTTACCGCATTATTAAATTTTGTTTTCGTTTATCGATTATCTATCATCCCTGAAAATTTGAAACATTAACTTTACAAATGATGGGAGGCAGACATGATTAATTGTTTTTCAAAGGGCTGTGAAAATATTTCACTGTATGAAATTTTTTTGCTAAACTTTTTTAGTTTTTGTGATAGAAAAAATATATTGGTCAGTATTAGAATGTCAATAATAGTGAACAATAAGACATAATAAAATTTTCGATAATATAATTTGAAGCCCGAATAAAATTGAAACTAAACCCCAGAACTGTCCGTGGGGCACATACGCCAAATATATGTAATGCTTGTGATGTAAAACAAAATTTGGTTAAAATATAGAAAAAATCAGTAATAATTTGTTTTCATTTTTTTTTTTTGTTAAGTTTTGTGAAATAAACAATAAATATCTGATTTATTATACTTTGTTTAATCAATTAAGGTATAAAACAGCATAATAAGTTTTTATTTTTGTAATTTTTTCTTTTATTTTACTAATTGCAAATCTGCCCCCCCTTGGCGCATTTACCCCATGGATGGGGCGGTATCGCCGTTTTTGGTCAGTGCGAAAAAGTTAAAAAAAATATGTACATGAGGATGACTTAAGAAAAATTGAAAGGAATAAAACTAAAGCCAACATATCTAACTATCCGAACCAAGAAAAAAATTAAGAATATGTATCGTGGTTTTAATTTGAGGCTGCCTTAAAAAAATGTGGCTCTTATCCCCCTTCTACCCTATGTATTTTCAAAACTCAATATCTTCTTTATTTTTGATAAATATATACAGATAATTGTTTATTTAAGATTATATTTTGCTATTAATAAAAATACAATCAATATTATATTCATATACATATGTATATATGTATACTGCTTAGTCCATATCTGATCTGTTTTTTTTTTCACTATCCTCCTTGAGGCCAAAATGGTTGTCCTGGATATGGTTGCATACCTACGTGTGCATATTGATTTGGATTTATAACACGTGCTATATCCGTATATGTACGCCCACTACGAACTTGCAACAAATTTGAATTGAAATTAACATTTTGCGACAATTGTGACCAACAAAATGATGATGACATTAAGATAATGATGAAATATTTAACACTCAATAGTGAATAGCCGTACATTATTCGTTTTTATTATTTTATTTTGTAAATAAGATATTACTTATAATTTCAATATCATCATGATATTTATACATTTTTTAGTGATTTTTGTTTTGTAATTTTTGAGGATGCATTTTGTTTCTTTTTTTTTCGGCAAAACGGGAAATGAAATTGATAAAGAAAAAAAATATGTATTCTATATATTTCTCTATATATAACGGCAATGTTTTGATTCGATTATAAATTTTGCTTCATGTTTTTGTATCTCACTTTTCTAAAAGTGTGTTTTTAATTGTTTAAAATAAACACAAAAATAAACTGGTCTTTTTTTAGGAGAATTTTAATTATGTTCAAAACTAGTTTTTAAAAATCTTATGGATCATTCCATTATATACACTCGCAACAAAAATTCAATGTAAATTAAATACTTAAAAATATTAGTTTTAAGTGTAATTTGCTATGATCAGTGAACAATTTAATTTATATAAACAAGCCAACAAATTAAAAGAACAACATACACCTTAATTTCTTTTTTTAATGCCGCACTTTCACCCCTAATCTTGTGCAAATATCTTTATTTGTTTAAAAATTATAATGTTATTTGATCATATAATGTGCAAGTTACGGAGCAAGTTTTGCGCCAAAATACTTGTATTAAAATTAGTTATTTCTAGCTTTTTATTATTTAAGGAAATGCAAAATAGACAAAGGCATGTTTTTTTATGATGAATAGTATGGACTCATAGATAAGATATTTGAGGCATATTTTTCAGTTTTTAGAGCATATTATATTATTTTTGTACATATTTTAATGTTTTTTTAATTTATTTTTGATTTTTGTATAATTTTCGTAGTTGTTATTCTGCCAATTATTAAAATTTTTGTATGAAAACTGTTAATATATCTTAAATTAAAAAAAAAAACTTACATTACAGCGAAATCTAGTACTCACAGGATTTTAAGCAAATCTAGTTGATTTTAAGTAGATTTCCCATACAAAACAAAATCTACTTCATTAGTAAATTTCGGCAAAATCTTCACAAAAAAAAAACAAGTAAGAAATTATAGTCAGGCGAGGCCGACCATATAATAGCCAACATCTATTACAATAATAAAATGTGATTTAGTTTTCATAATAAAGCATTTAAGATGAATTAAACCTTAAAAGATCATGTGCTAATTTTTATTTAATTATCTCCAAAATGGCGACCTTTAGTTTGATTACAAGGTTTTCAATAGACTTCGTCCCTGGGACAATAGAAGATCATGTACAAAATTTCATTGAATTATCTCCAAATTTTGCGACCTGTAATTTTATTACAAGTTTTACATGGACGGACGGACCCAGCTAAATCGACTCAGAAAATGATTATGAGCTGATTGGTATATTTTAAGGTACAATTTGGAAAAATAATAGAAAAATTAAATCTTCCTCAATGTCAAAAATACAAAGTGTTAACGGTCTAGATTTGAAGAAAGATTTCTATTAAAATCCACCACTGTATTCGAAACCGTTTTTTAGAAAGTGCAATATTTCGAATTTGCTTTATTTTGAAACCTGAAAAAGAAATTTAAAAACTCAATTACAGCTTCAATTGTATATCAAGAAAAATATAAAATAAAATAAATCAGTTATTAATATTCTAAAATCAAACCAGTCTTATCTATTACTTATACATACTAACAAATTAAATTTATGCTTCATTTTATTATTTTTTAAATATTTGGTTGAGTGACCCATACCTTGAAATTTTGTAGATAATCAAATATATTTCATATTAATTAATATTATTTATTTTTTGTTTTTTTTTACTACAAAACATCTTTTAAGTTATTTCTAAAGAATAATCATTAATTCAGTACTTTTGTGAGTTTGAAATCATTTAGTCGCTTTAGTAATATGTCGTATTATTAAAGAAATTCATAATGAACGCTTTGAAAAATTTATTTCTTAAATTTCTATTATCGGGAATTTATTTGCAAAATCAAAAAGTAGCTGGACAAGCTGTAGCTGTATCGTATGCTAGTACCAATGGAGGCATAGCTTCCGCTTCATCCAGTTCCTCGGCTGGATTTGGTGTTGGTTTTCCACAAGCGGCAAATAATTTTAATCAACCATTTGGTTTTGGTGGGGGATTTAATGCATTCGGACAACCAAATTTTGCTGGGCCAATATTGCCGCAGCCATATTTTCCTGGAAATTTAAGACCAAAACCAAATTTAAATAATGGCCAAGGAAATAAAGTGGGTAACCAGCAAGGTCAACAGGGATTTAATCGGGGTAATAATGGTAATAAAAATAAACCAAATGGACCAAATCAACGTCCCAACAACGGTGGCAATAGACCAAATCAACGTCCCAACAATAATATAAATAGACCTAATAACAATAACGGCAATAAAAACAATAACAATAAGAAGCCAAATGCAAATAATTCAAATCAAGAACAAAGACCTAATCAAGGAAATAATAAACCACAAGCTAATTTTAATGGCAATCCTCAGGGAAAAAAACCGAACCATCAAAATCCTGGAAACAAACCAAATAATAATAACAATAAGAAACCCAATCATGCTGGTAACTCCAATGCACAATCTCGTCCTGCAACTACTGTAAAACCAAAACCTAAACCAGTTGTAACTACAGCCAGACCACAACCAACCAAACCTAAACCAGTCGTAACTACAGCCAGACCACAAACCAATTCAAAACCAAATACCACAAAAAAACCACCGATCACAACTAAAACACCGGTCACCAACCCTCCTAAAGTAATAAGTCCAATTCCACCTTTAAATGATCTACCACATCCTAATGAACCAACAGTAGTTAATCCGAATCAAAATTCACCTGTAAACAACAATGACTTATCTCAAAATCCTAACGGGAATATACAAACACCAAGTCCAGGTTATCCAGAAAGTGGTAATTCACAACCAAATTATCCTCAAAATCCCACTTGGAATATACAAACCCCTAATACTGATCTTCAAGGTAGTAATAATAATCTTCAAACGCCCAATTGGAATATTCAAACTCCAAATCCAAATTTCCCGGCAACAAATTATGGACCAAACACAGCCTATCCACAACCTATACCTCCGCCGCCACCATTACCAGCAGACCAAGGAGATCTTATTAGTGAAATAGTAGAAAATCCACTTTTTAGACCAGTACCTCAGTTTCCTAATAACAACCCATCTTCTCAACCCATACAATTGCCGCCTCCAACATTCTCACCCGTACCTCAAATACCTTCTACTACTAGTCGTCCTCCAACATCTTTACCCGAAAACCTAAAACCAGGCACTATTATAAATCCAGACTCACCATATTATGTTGCTAAAGAAACCGACGATCCAACGTTATTGATCGACATAAGACGGCTTTGATTGAAAGACAAATTCAATAACAATCCCATTTGAACACGATTTTTTTTTTAACTCATCTTTGAAATTCGGTCAATGTCAAAACGTTAAAAGTGTTGTCTTTTATTTATTTTTAATTATTTCCGTATTTTTAAATTTATTTTAAATTTAATTCAGTCGTAATAAGTTTAATGCTCATGTATAAATGTATAAACTCTTAAAATTCGAAATATAACTTATATTTACAGCCTTGCTGATCAAAATAGCAGAAATGTTTTTTTCTTCTAATTGACTATTTATTATAAAGACCATTGTAACCGCCTCCATAACCACTGTCATAACCAGTATTTACAAGCTGTAAACATTTAGTTGCAATCCTTTAAAATCCTGGTCTCACATCAGGGTAACCTCCCTGATGTGAAACTGGAGATCTATTAGATGAACCTGGTTGAATATATGAGTCCGATGTCGATTGATATGAGCTCCTGTTTGAAATGATTGCGGAGTTACATGCCCCAAAGAACCTACATTTGTATGTGGATTTACCATATATCCAATACCGTTGTTATAGCTCTGTTGACCTGTTGGTTGCGGACAACCGGTCGGACTGTAACATGGGCTTAAAGCGGCAGTCGTAATAAGTTTAATGCTCATGTATAAATGTATAAACTCTTAAAATCGGAAATATAATTTATATTTACAGCCTTGATGATCAAAATACCACAAATATTTTTTCCTTCCAACTGCGTATAATTTTTAAAAATTTTTTATACATCGTTAAATGCCATTCAAAATAGTTTTACTATAAAATAGTACAGACTGTCGAGAGTTTTAACGTGAGCACCTGCCGTGTCGGCCTTATCTCACGGTGGTCTTTTTCATCCACAGGGTAGACTTGAGAACGGTCTACCATCGCCCCTTTGTCTTCAATGAAGACTCAGGTGGCAATTTTTGCACATTGGCTATGACCGGTCCATGCGCAAGTACTTTGCTGGAGTACTCGAGCTATCTAATCTCTTGCCAAAGTAGTCACGTTGAAAGACAACCACACTACTATGGCTCTGTTGATTCGGCAACAGCACCTAGAGACGTAACCGGTGGACCGAAGCACGATCCATCAATAAGCCGTAGACATTGTTCTTACTCACAGTGACACGCTGTGGCAAGTCTGATATGAACAGAGTAAACTCTGAACATATCTAGACAAGGAAGGAAAATTAATTGGTATCACTTGCATATGATACCTTTCATCCATCGTCATTCAACCCAGCACACATCTCATTTATTCGACACATTCATAGAGAAAAACATACGACACACTCATTTAGGTATACGGGTGGGGTAGGGACCGCATACCTCTACATTCATTCCGTATCATATACAATTGACTCCAACCCATTTCCAACGCTTAGTCCCACAGTCACTCCTCTGTGGGGTATCTTTTGATTTTCGGCAACAGCACCGAACTTATCCCGAAATATTGACTATTATCATGCATCAGTCTTTTAACCGCCACTTATCATCTTCCCGCGAATTCGGGTTTAAACCACAGCCACTACGTGGATCCCGAAGGAACCTCAACCAACTGACCAGCCAGGACATAGTCCTGCGGGCAACTGGCCACCCGTAGTACCAGATTATGCGGTGCTCTGGTCTGACCTCTGGCAATCTATGCAAGGACTAAGCCAAACAGTAGACTGAGACAACCAATTTTTCAGTCCCGGTCAGACTGGAGGTATTGGGCCCTCTTTATACCCCGGGATTGCAATAACACCAAGGCGGAGGTCTCGCCAAGGTAACATGCCCACGGGGGGAAATAAAATAGTACAATTAACAATTCATACAAACACTGGCGGCCAAAACTAAATTAACTAATATTATATTTATGTGGAATGGTGCATACAATTCCTTATGCTGATGAACTGTTTTAATTATTTATTTATTTATTTTTTTGTTTTAAGTAATATCATTTGTTAAACAAAATTCAATGTTTATGCACAAAGAGGTATTCGTTCTCAATATGAATTGGTCTAACCTAAAACAATTTTGTAGTGTAAAATAATTTTTTAATTAAAACAAGTTAAAAAGTTATAGTCGGGCAAAGCCAACCATATAATAACCTACACCTTTTACAAGAAGTAAAATGTTATTTAGTTTTCATAAATATTTAGTTTTCATAAATATTTAAGTTGAATTGTACCATGTCTCAGATATATGGCTTAAGTATATGTTGAATAAAAATGTCGTAATTTAATTAAGATTTTGAAGGGGGGCTTTTTATAGGGGCTAGGGTCAAATGAGGCCCTATAATTATCATCAAGGGTCATCAAGGCTACTAGCCTTGGTTTTGTAGCTTTTTATCGAGATACGAGTATTATAAACATAATTATGAACTTAAAAGCCCTATTTGTCGGGTTCAGTTGTATGATGCCTATGTTAAATAATGGACCGATATTTACAATTTTCAATAAATTATCGTGTGCCAATTTTTATTGAAATATCTCTAAAATTGCGACCTGTAGTTCGATTACAAGGTTTACAAGCTCTATTCGGGGGTTCAGTTGTATGGAGGCTAGGTGAAATAATAAACCGATGTTAACGATTTTCATTAGGCTTCGTCTACGGTACCATAAAAGATCATGTGCCAAATTTCATTCCAATATATATCCAGAAATGCGACCTGTAGTTTGATTACAAAGTTTACAAGCCCTATTCGAGGGTACAATTGTATGGGGACCAGGTGAAAAAATGGACCGATCTTAACCATTTTCAATAGGCTTCGTCCCTGGAACAAATTTCGTTGAATTGTCTTCAAAATTGCGACCTGTAGTTTGATTACAAGGTTTACTTGGACGGACAGTCCGTCCTTCTGTCCGTCCAAGTAAACCTTGTAATCAAACTACAGGTCGCAATTTTGAAGACAATTCAACGAAATCGACTCGAAAAATGATTTTGAGCTGATTGGTATACTTTAAGGTAGATATAGGACCAATATTGTTGTGCGTTACAAACATCAGCACAAACCCAATATACCCTCCCCACTAAAGTGTAGTAGAGTATAAAAAGTCATAACGTATTTTGTATCAGAGGAACAGTTCAAAAAATCATTGCAGACAATATACGATTTATTTGACAACTTAAGATGCTGTTATCTGCGCCCTTTAACCTCTCGAAGATATTGTTTTTCTCTCATTCAGTAAATTTATGGTCCAACCAATGATCTCATGGGGTATAATTTAAAGGAAATTATTCTACCCATTGAATACTAGCATTTCAACCAATAACGTGCTTCATTTGATGTGAGTATTTGTGCGTTTTCGTATTACAATAACTGAGTAATTGCCATATTTTCATCGAATTAAAGTTTTTGATCACACAAAGAAATTTCTGAAAATGTTTTCAGTTATTTTTTAAATAGGTTCAATAACAGAGTAGGAAAATTTGTTTCCTTCCATAAATAAGGATACTTCATGATTATGGCAGATATAAATTAGTATTTTTACCGTGAAGTTTTTCTTTGACATTAAGTTCAGACTCAACGGCGAACATAATATATTGAATACCCGTCATAATCCATAGTACTATTGAACAGCATAGAGAAGCATTATGGTATTGAACCTATTTACCGATATTTATATAAAGGTCTATTAAATAATCTAATTTCGATGAGAATATGTAATTCAACAAAACGAAAACGACCAAAAACTCACCCCAAATGAAGACAGGTAATTGTTAGATATCATCAAATGCTTTGACCATTCTTCAATGGGCAGCACAATCTACGAACGCCATTTGATTACCATTGTATCTTTGTAGATCAGCTTACTAAAGCAGACTGAGAATCTACAATATCCTTGAGATATTAACCAAAGAGTTCTCTTTTATATGGAATACTATGGGATCTAATTTTTAAATTAATGTTTTAGGTTCAATATTATACGAAATTTAAAAAAGCACAAAAAATTTTATTTTATACGTTAGCGCAAGGGGATTAAAATTAAAGTCAAATAAAATGTATCTTTTGAGGAACGATAAAGTTAAAAAAACCCTTTTAAAGGTTCTCAATTACTCCGGCTCCTACATGCTTAATTTCATATTTCCAATTTCAATAAAAAGTACCTTTTGAAGAACGAAAAAGTTCCAAAAAATTCCCTTTTATAGGTTCTCACTTACTCATGATCCTAAATGCTTAATTTCAAGTCTATAGCCAATAACAACATAAAGTTTTATTCGTAAGATGTTGTTCATTTAATTAAGTTCAAAACTTGTTTTTAAAAATATTATTGATCATGCCATTAAATACACTCAATGTATCCTTTAAACACACAATTGTAACATTTCTTGCTTCAAATTGACATATTCAAGTGATTGCACAGTACGTTGTACATTTACATTGTACATGGGCGCTTGTATATTTATGTATAGTACTAAATTAATAATTTATAATTTATTTTTAACCAACATTTAGTTGCAATCCTTTAAAATCCTGGTCTATTAAAAAGACCATTGTAACCGCCTCCGTAACCACTGCCATAACCAGTATTTCCATGCTGTAAAGGTCCTGTATGAGTGCCAACCTCTGTATATTCGGAATTTGTTTTTAGCGTATGATCGTAAACACTATATCCTCGTGGTCCTTGATAACCATAATTACTAGGATTATTATTCCAATAAGGATATGGCCGAACTGAACTAGGTTGGGTATAACCGGCAGAAGAATAGCCTGACTGATGTGAAACTGGTGATGCATTAGATGGGTAACCTCCCTGATGTGAAACTGGAGATCTATTAGATGAACCTGGTTGAATATATGAGTCCGATGTCGATTGATATGGTAGTTGAGAGCCATGAGCTCCTGTTTGAAATGATTGGGGAGTTACATGCCCCAAAGAACCAACATTTGTATGTGGATTTACCATATATCCAATACCGTTGTTATAGCCCTGTTGACCTGTTGGTTGCGGACAACCGGTCGGACTGTAACATGGGCTTAAAGCGGCAGAACATCCACTACTAGTACAGGGCGGGTTATCATATGTATGTTTATGATGATGTTTACTACTATCTGTAGTACCCAATATAGAAGTCACTGCACTATATAATGATTTCGATTTTTCATCCGTCTCTTCACTCGTGTAACCGGCATTTGCGGTCTGAATTATAAATACAATTGCTATTATTGCAACGATTATTGTATGATGCATTATTCTTAGTTTGTAATAAAGATTATATATTTATTATTTTTTGGCTCTCTTAATACGTTGTTAAGACTAGAACAATTTAAATGAAACTAAATTTTTTTTAAATGAAAATTTAAACGAGAAACTATTTAAATATATGAAATCATAACGTAATTCATAAGTTTGTCATTTGGGGTTATCATCAGGAAGAACATACACACATGTACATATGTATGTACATTTTTTATTAAGAAAATTTCTAAAAATAACTCTACTTTTGTACTCATTCCGTGGAAGATTGTTGTGATTTTTACGTAAAAGGTATAAACAAAAAAAACATTTCATCACAAATTACAACTTGCAGAATATGTACATACATACATACATAAATATGTTCATTTATTTAAGGAAAATAATTCAAATTAAAAAAAAAACATACATGCATATGTAAGATTTAACGTCTTGGTTCGATACCATACATGGTTGGCTCTTCCGGTATTTTTACATAAAATGGCGAATCTGGAGTTATAATTCCTTTTAATTTTCCTTTGTCTAATGGTTGGTCAGGTTGAATTAAATTGGCATTTTTAAATGGAGCCAAAGGTGGCATTGGTAGCAAATTAGGTTGAGGATGTTGGGCAGGATATTGCTGTGGAAATTGTGGTGGCGGATAATAACCCAAAGGTGGCACTGGTCCATAATATTGACCATATGTATTTGGTTGTATAAAATTTGTAGCTGGTGGTGGTGGAACATAATGATAGTATACTTCAACATTTCCATTTTGATATTGTTGTGGATCGTACATATTTAAGTTTACAGAAATCGGACCTAAGCTATGAGAAAAAGTACTTTTTGCAGATGAGCCATCATTATCTTCATTATTAATATTAAATATTTTCGATAAACCAGGAAAAATATTCACAAAGTTATTAATTCGTTTATGTACATCTACTACGGCTTCACTTCTACCTCCCAATAGGCCAAGACTTAGTAATAACGAAGATAGTTGAATATAAAAAATTATTTTTATAAGCAAACTATTTATCATTGCGTTAAAGGTCTCTGTTGACTAAGATCTTATTCTAAACTGCACACTTTTTTACCATGAAAATCACGTATTGAAATGAAAGAGTGTATTTCATTTAAATATATATAAATATAAGAAGTTATCATGAAATTCTCATATTATTTTTATAAACATAATAATCATTATAAGTTATTCACTGGGGTTAATGGGCAAACAAACAAATGTGATAATTATTTAATAAAGAATTGAACAAATTCGCTCAAGAGTTTATTTTCCTTTTGTATGTTTTTATATTTTTGCGAGACTCTTATACACATATTTTAAAATCGATTTAGCCTAAAAATGAGAATTTCTGATGTTCCTACAAGACAACAATAGGTATCAAAAAGACTTCTAATATTGAACATTTTGAATTGAAAACAAGTATAAATATAATGTCGGTCATAGTCGACCATATGAAACCCTACACCAGTGAAAATTTTGATTTTTTTACATATTTATTTTTACAAAAAAAAGAGATTTTTTTCAAGAGGGCTCATAGGATGGCCTTGTATACAAAGTGCTATATTTTCCATTTTAATTGTTTCATTCACAATTATATAATTGATTTGTACTACATTTTAATAACAACAATAAAGGTTTAATACTATTTCGTTGTGAGTTACAAGAAAATAATAACTGAATTAACTCCATAAATAGCTGTTCGAAACTTAAGTAATTTTTTGATTTTCTTTTAAAAATCTTTGGTCCTTTTGAGTTCCAATCACCTTTATGGAATAGATTAGTTACTAGTGTAGTTCGTAATGAATCTAAATCGGATTTAAAGCTATTCGCCCCTGCAATGTTTTCTCAATTGGCAAGTTGATGAGTAATCGAAGAGTTTGGTTTGGTACTCTTTGATCAACTTTGCCAAAGATTTTGGTTCATTATTATGCTGAAATCGCAATAAAGTAAGTTGTTCTGTTCAATCATATGATTCATTTTGATGGCGAAAAACGTCCCAAAAACAAAAACAATCCAACTTTGTGTTTCAATATCAGGACTAACTCTTCTCTTCATAAAAACATGGCCACAACCTTTAATTTTTGCTCTCCATTCATTATTGGGCTTTACTAAAAGAGTATGTTATAATATTTCCTTTAGCCTTTGAGCCTCGCATACTCTGTCTGAATTTAAGAAGAAAAATGTAGACCCGTTTTTAAATAAAACTGTTTTTTATTAGTCATGCGTAATCTTTTTCAATGTTCTACCCAAAATTGTACAAAACTTGTGAAAAAAATCGAATTTCTTTAAGTAAACTCTGTACCATGTCACTGCGGGATTCATATGCGGTACATCATCATATATTGAAGACTTAAAAAAGCATGAAGGCCCAACAATTAAAATTGTGGGCAAGATTTTTGGTGAGTAGAGTAAGTCATGATTTTAAAATACAAATAAAATTGGAATGTTTTGATTTCTGGGACATTTTTCACCAACAAAATCACAGGATTAAGTACATTGAACACGGAACTTTTTTTATTTCGATTTTCAGCATGATAATTAACCAAAACCTTTGGCAAAGTTGATCTAAAACTAGTTATCGTGTAATAGGACCAAAATTCTTTGATTGTCCATCAAAATCTCCTGACTCAAGTCCATTAGAGATGCTGATCGGCATTCTGAAGCGCTGGGTCGAAACTCGCAGTTTTAGAAAACATTGCAGCTGGCGAATGACTTAAAATCCGATTGAGATTCATTGCGAACTACACTAGTAACTTCTCTATTCCATAAAGGTGTTTGGAACTTAAAAGGACCAACGATTTTCATAAGAAGATCAAAAATTTGCTTAAGTTTCGAACAGCTATTTATGGAGTTGATTCAGTTATTTTTTTCTTGTAACTCACAGTAAAATGGAATTAAACTTTTGTTGTTGTTGTTATTATAATGTAGACACATAATTTCTATGTAATTAATAGGCAAGGCGATTTTTTCGGTTCAGAGTTTTGATATAATAAAATTGTAAAAGTAGTAAAATTTTCAGTTTTGTCCTATTAATGGGGAAACTGGAAATTTATCTAATTTCTCTTTTGTGTATTTTATATTTTATGAATAATTTAAAATTTATATGTTTTTATTCTATTTACACAGAAAAAATAACACATAACTGGAATGAATTTTGTAATAAATTGTATGATTTGAACATGATTTTTTGTCCCATGAATTTGTACATGAAAGATTTTTTGTATTTTTTTATTTTTATAAAAAATTGCAATAAATGTCCGTTACCTATTAATATCTTCCATTTTTTAGAAAATAAATAAAACAATTACAATAAATAATACAATTTAAAGTCCCTTTTTGAGGGGTCAGTTGTATGGGGGCTGGGTGAAATAATGGACCGATTCTAACTTTTAGTTTGATTGCAAGGTTTTAATGGACGGGCGGACAGATGGACAGACGGACGGACATAGCTAGGTCGATACAGAAAATGATTCTAAGTAGACTGGTATACTTTAAATAGTATCTAAAATTCAACCCGAATTTTTAATATAATATATATTTTTAATAGTAAATAAGCCTTAACTAATTTTTTTAAATATATTTGTTTTTTTCTTTTCCAGCTTTATTCTGTGTTATGTTTAAACTACAAATTACCAATGACGTCGCCAATTTTGCAATGCTGCCTGAAATTTTTATTAATTTATTCATCTGAATATTTATATATGTAAAATAAAATCACATGTATGTAAAAAACATATAAAAGGTATTAAATTGCGTACTATAAAATCACCTTAATAACTTACAAAACCCATTTAAAAAATACTTTCACATACTTTAAGGGTTTACATTATAAGTGTAGTGTTGCCATATCAAGAATTATAAATGTATATTAATGTTAAAGCCTTAAGATATGTGAAGTTTTTTCAGGAATAAAATTTAAAAAATATTAAAATATACTAGTTGCAAATTCTGTTCGCCTGGTATTCTTGTCAAATTTGTAAAATACACTTTTGTACTTGCTTGCTGTTCGACACAGTGGGACAAATTAAAAAACATTGTGAACAATTTTTTTTAAACCAAAAACAAATGTTAAATATTTATATTTGATTCTTTATTTTTTCTATTCTTATGAATGTACTACAATAGTGTAGAATTTTAAGATTAAATAATAAATGTTTTTTGTTGTATTTATATTATTATATACCGCAATAATTAATGCATAATTTAATAAAAATAAAAAAAATATTTATAAAAACGTCAAATTTTACTTTTTTTTATTCTCCAATACATATTTTAAGAGCATCTTTCTTTGAAATGCTGCCTTTATGTATGGTTCATTATGTGGTATATATTTGGTAGGGCGGGAAGTGCTTTTTACTTTATTTTTTTATTTTTCAAAAGACATAAAACAATAAGAGAAAATTAAGTTTTAAAAATTTCAAAATTTTAAAAAACAAATATGTTTATGCAATAAAATGTAAACGTGTTTAAACAGTGGTTAAGATATACAAAATACACGTATTTTGCGCGTATATTCATATGGGAGCACGTAGTGAAAGCACTGAAATCCCATTAAACTACACACATATTCTAACTAAAAAGTTATACATTCTTGCTTGTGTTTACATTTAATATCTCAAAAGATAATAATAGATTATTGGTTATTTTTTTGTTTTTCATGTTTCATATTAATACAAATTTACGTAGTTTTTTAAAATAAAAATTACATAAACATTAATAATAGTAGTAAAGAGCGACGAGCTTAAGAAGAACTCGAAAGCAAAAGAAGAAATTATATATAATGATTATAAAAAAAAGAAGGAAAGAAAAAAGTAACGTTGTATTTTGTTTTTTTGTATTTTTAAAGTCTCTAAAATCTAATCATCCATACTCTCATTGTTTCGATCAGGAGATGCGTTACCATTTTTCGGTGATGCTGATCTTGATCTGGAACGTGATTTGTTGTCATTAGAAACAGAACGATCGCTGTAAAATAGAAAACGAGAAAGAAGAAAGAAAATATATAACATATTAGTAATAAGAAGGAAAAATATATTCATATTATGATGAGGAACAGAAGCAACAGGTTGTTTTTTTTTTCAAATGTTACACCCCATTCGAAATCAATTCATTGGATAGATATGATAATTTTTTAGTAAAATGGGATGTAACATTTTATTTAAGCAGTATATAGCAGTTAAAATAACGACAAACCAAAAGACGAATACATATTTATTTTCATGGATCATATTTTTAACTTCTGCTTACGAAATTTCAGAAAAACATTTTTGAATACAAGAATAAATTTGGAAATTTTAAAAATTAAAAAAAAGAAAATGGAAATAATATAAAACATATAAAGAAAAGGAGTTTACAGTTAAGGAAAGTAGGAGTAATGAGAATAACGTACTCAACACGAATTGTGAGAGACGGCATCATTGCAAAGACGACAGACGACAATACATGTAGTGTATATCCATCCAATAATTAATTACAAATTATAATTATGTATGTGATGCATTGCAATCATTCAAATCATTGGTTATATGTATGTTTATTGTTGAAATCAATCGATTGTTGCAACACAAAAGAAAATAAAACAAAAAACGGAAAAGATTTAATTTACAGTGAGTGCACAAATTAAAACAATAACTAAACACAACTTACCGTGAACGTGAGTCTCTGCGAGATTTAGAACGGGAACGTGATCTTGATTCACGTTTAGAATTGGAACGTGAACGAGAGCGCGAACGGGAATCACGTTTGATCGAGCGAGAACGTGAGCGGGAACGAGACTTAGATTTCGACTTTGACAATTCACGTGATTTGCTATTGAGATTAGAAATATACGATTATTTATATTAGTTATTATTCACATGTAATATATGTAAAAAAACATGGCTTTTATAAAAATGTTTCTTTAACTTACTTTGAACGTGAGCGGGATCGTGATTTAACTGGTGACTTAGATTTTGAACGTGCTCCACGTGACTTGGAACGACTGCGAGACTTGGAACGTGAACGTGAAGAACGGCGAGAACGAGAGCGAGAACGTCTGCGTGAACGAGAACGTGATCGGGAGCTAGATGAACCAGATGCTCCACGTCCTCCACGACCACTGCGGCCACTACGACGGTCTTCAACCAAACGAATGCGACGACCATTTAAGTCAGTATCATCCAATTTTTCAATAGCAGTCTTCATATCAGACAATGAAGCAAACTCCACAACTCTAAAAAATATAAATAAATAATTTAATAATTAACCATTTATTCCTGACCTACTTGTTCTTGAAGTAGATAGAGAGAAAAGGTACTTACCCCTCATTTCTTCTTTGCTTATGGGCATCAGCATAGGTTACTTCACCGGCTTGGCGCATATAATCTTTAAGGTCCTATTATATTATATATTTAAACAAACACCACGATAAGCACCATAGAAAGAGTAAACAAAAAAATTTTACATTAGTAAACATTAGTTGTAATAGAAATTAAAAGAGTAACACATTCGAAAATGAATAAATATATTCAGCCGATTGTTATAGAAACACGCGTGCGTCCGATCAATGACTTGTCCCAACATTCGATCATTAGACTGATAATACAGAAATCGACCATCAATTCACTGACTGACCACACAAAGTTGTAAGTAATCCTTATAAAAATTTCCTCATCCTTAGTCTGCCTGCCTGCCTTTCTGTGCGAGTATCACGTTATTTCTGTGTCCCTTACACTCACGCCTAAGCATGTATCATACAACATTTGCTTAAATATTCACTCATTTTCGTGGTGTCTTCAACTCTTTTCACAAAAGAAAAAACGTTAGAAGAATAATAATCAATATTATATATAAAAGAAAACTTAAAATTACAACTTTTTGACATGGTTGAATTGAACAGTTCTTACATAGAAGACGAGACGTCTGTTTTTGGAACGTTTTTTATGGACCAACCAATCTACCAGAACCAGAAGGAGATCGATCAACTGACCAATTTTGACATTGTGGCACGTGTTTTTATGTATGTATAGGTGATGTGGAAGGGTAGTTGTTAGAAGTAGACGGCCATTTCTCATAAAAGTTGCACATCTTATCAAGCTGTAGTAACGCATACACTTCACACCTCACAAGAACGATGCACACGTGTTTTTCATAGGAACTGACTGTACTACAAAATCGCGATTAGGGCACACTTCATCATCATCATTATCATCATAAGGGGGGCACATATTAAGAAAATGTACATTTTATTATAACCAATACTAAAAATCAAGAGCTGGAGGAATGTAAACATCGGAGAATGTACGATTTAACCGACACAGACCATGTCAAATCTGAACTGTCTGAATACATATTATTGCCAAACTTCCAGTAGTCTTTGTTTTTGGAAAAGGGGGAACACAGTGGTGCTGGTGGTAGTAGTAGGCGACATTAGTTATTAGCCAATGACATCTGCCAAAATTGTTTGCCAGAGGAATGATATAAGCCTGAACCTATGGACCGATGCATGTATGAGTTTAGTTTGCCAACCTCACTGGAAAACAGAGTCATGTATCAGTTCGCTTTAAAAACGTACTGCAACTACTGAAAAAGAGAGAAATTGTGACATGTCTCATAGTTAAAAGGAGACAAGTTTATGTAAGAGTATTATGCCGGTCTATTCGTGTGGTCAAACATCTTTAAAGCATCTGCTCAACTAGGACGTAGAGCTTAAGCTTTCCTCGCTTCGTAGTAGTCGTCGCTTCATCAACTGTCTTAGAATGGTTATGCCAAAAAAAGTTGGAAGAAATGAATCGTGTCATCCCAGTCATCGAGGTTTAACCAAAATATTCCCTCTCCTTTCTCGCTCCCTCTCAATGTACAAAAATTGTCTTCTTGGGAAGAGTGTTTGCCTGCCTGTTTTATATGCCGTCAGAAAGACTTCATTTTAACTTTTTATTGTATCTGTCTTGTTGTTGTACAATACTCGACAGGCTCGGTTTGGATTAGATTGATATTCCCGCACGATCATTATTTATAATTCGCAAGTTTATTCCAAACATGATATTATATGATACGCATTTAGTTTATTTCACAATCGCACAAATGGTCGGACCTCTGCTTCTATCGAGTACTCCGAAATCTTGTGTTCGGAAAAGATAAAATCGAAATATACTTTCAGAATTCTAGAATTAAATTTTTATATTTCAAAAATATTAAAAATTTGTTTTAAAACTTAATGAAATTGATTTTTGAAATACCTAAATTGATGGTATCATTCATTAATTCTCAATCTTAGACACAAACACAAACGTATAAATAAAACAACTTCAACATTTTTGGTGACCACCGTATTTCGATATAAGTTGTCGGTAGTCAGAGTAGGCGTCTATAGATAGAACGATTGAGATGTATGGATTTATCTCATGTTTATTATGTATTTTGTATAATTCTCTTCCGCGCGGCCTCATATCACAATGATGAAATTGTCTTTTTTATAAGCAAGTGGCTACAGATTGTTGTGTATGTTTAGAATTATGAGATTTTTCTACACTCGTTCGTACACGCATAGCATTTTAAAAGCGATCAGTTTGCGATGTCATTCGTAAGCATCTTCTGCGTCGAAGGTAATTAATAATTTACATATGTATGTTAAGAAACCTGAACATGATTGGCATCTCTGACAAAACAAATACGTCTTCTATATCTATTTAATAAAAGAAATAGTTCTTATTTCGGTTCTTCCTTAGTATAAAACAAGTACGCATCTATCGATCATCATTTTTGCACGTTGAACGACGATTTGTGTTGAAAATGTTTAATCATCAATTGGAATACATGGTTCGGTTGACTAACTGACCAGCTTTATCAATGTTATAATTGATATTCTTTGTATTATAATTTGCCAACACCTTTCTTTTTAGCATTGATAACGATAGTCACACATCTAATTGAGAATTTGTGGAAGATGCGATAAGGACCCACACACACAATACGATTGATTATTCCGTTCTGAAGTGCATCTTCATAATTGACCCATTTGTTTATTGTTCACCTAATTTGAAACACCACTTGTATGTATCTTATTTTAGGACACGCACTGTATTGGCAGGGTGATTGATGATGTACCCAGTTTATTTGATGTGCATTTGGTAGTGTTTTGGTCGTTAACATTTCAAAAATAGAAACAATTTTAGGGGGAAATGATAAGTCAGTTTCTTTTTAATTCACACACATTGAGTTTATATACAAAATATTGAAAGGATTTTCAAGGAAATAGTTGAAAAAAATATTTGTTTTGTTTATTAATTAAAAAAATAGTTAAGCAAAAGTTAGTTGAAATAAAAAAAAATCATAATAAAGATTAACCAAAACAAAAAAAAAATAAAATCAAATGTAGTTCAGTTAGGAGGACATAAGGATTTCTTTGTTGCATCATGCAGGAAAGATATGTATGAAGGTATGTATACATTTATAGTATATAACATTGTATTGGTATGTGTATACAGAAAAACAAAATACGTCTTTGTATGTATAAAAAAAATAATAATATTAGTATGTATTTTTAAAGGAATACACACAAACTTGACATTAATTTAATTATTATTGATTATTATTAATAAAGCATGATCCGAACCGTTTTGCTAATACAAAAATCATAAAGTTTTAGAAATATGTATTTAAAACGACAGCTTTTCTGTTTTTTTTATAATTTTACGATTTTTTATTTACAAACGAAAATTCAAGCCATGCCCTATTAAAAATGTTTATATATTTTGCATTTATGTGTATAATTTTAAATGTAAAAAATAACTGAAATTTACTATTTTATTTAGATAAATAATATACTTATTATGTCTTATACCCTCCTCTTGAATCGAATATTTGAAATCCATAAGTAATTGGATTTATCATTCATTTTATAAAGGAGGAGTATAATACATTTGTTGAAACTTTAAAAAACCTTTGAAACTACTTTATTCTACGGGTTAAAATATCGAGCTATTGAAATAGATATGTGAGCAAAAAACGTTTTACATACCTGCCAACTGACACGACTGGACAAATTCTCCACAATTAGACGATATTCAGTACGCAATGGTGGACCATAGCGGGAGTTTGATCTGTTGTTCTTATTTCTGAAAGAAAAAACGTATTTATGGTAAAATTATTAGTTTATAAAATGGAATTTTACAATGTTTTTTATTAATTTATATTTAAGATAAATATGTAATATGTTTTTAAATATATAATTTGCAACTATGTATATTAAAACCTCTCTTAACGAACAGTATATAGGGCCCCTCAGATGGTTCAATGAAACCCCACTTGTCAGAGCTTTTGTGGAGAGCAGATGAGAATGCTATTATCATTAAATTAAGAGATTATTTTTCCTAGGTACTCATGCCAGAAGGAACGAGTTGAATATTACTACTACTACAGAAGTTGTCATAATAAAGAATAGAATAAGTATTTGCTATTGACGGATATTTACTGAAAATAGTGTTACTTGGCTACTTTTATTCAGCTATGACGTAGCTATCTAGGACAAACCTTAAATATAATTTACGTTATCAATAAATCTGGTGATGCTCTTGAAGCAGTAAATAATACAGTCAAATATGATGAAGTGTAAAAAAAAAGTTTAGATCTTCCAGAATTAATTCCATCAAAGAATACAATTATTGTCGGAATTGTTTTTAAAAACTACACAATCTTACGTTTTCGGTTTTATGCTTAACGCATTCTAGATCCAACACAAAATTGATATTAGAATTCATTAAATCTAATTCTTTTTTATATTTTCATTGTTATACCCTTCACCTTCGTGAGAAGGGTATATATAAGTTTGTCATTCCGTTTGTAATTTCTATTATATAATATTCCGACCCTATAAAGTATATATATTCTGGATCCTTATAGATAGCGGAGTCGATTAAGCCCTGTCCGTCTGTCTGTTGAAATCAGTTTTTAGAGATCCCCAGATATCGGCGAGACCCGAATCTTCAATAATTCAGTTAGACATGCTTTCGAGAAGATCGCTATAAAATCAGCAAAATCGGTCTATAAATAACGAAGATATGAGCAAAAATCCGAGACCTCTGAAAATTTCATCAAAAAAGCCACATTTTTTTCATGCTTTGTTAAAAAAAGCAACAACAACACTGTGAATTGGATAAAGATGTACATGTACGTGTGGAGATTCAGCAGTGTATTTTTTTTTTTTTTTTTTTGTATAACAAGAACTAGGAGATAAAGAAGTAAGTAATATGTTGGTAATACAGCACATTTTTGTTTGAGGGTGGTAATACAGTTTGACGGTGGTATTACAGCACAACGGTTAATATTTCTTTCTGCTACAGTTTATATTTGTTTGTATGTTATGTATGACATGTGTGCAGAGATACAAAATAAATAAAAACTGTTTTTTAAAACATACTTGGTGAAGGGTATATAAGATTCGGCACAGCCGAATATAGAAATATTACTTGTTTCTTTTTAGATTCTATTACTACCCTCAATAAATGGAAACTCGCAAAAAAAAAAACGTTTTTTGTTAATATAGTGGTCTTTGCTTTTAAATTTTTAGGGTTGTCGTTCTAGAAAAGTTCTATTTCCGACTATATGTATGCATATATCTTTAGTCTTGATGATCTTGATATACATACATATGTATGTAGGTACATAGGTATATGACGATATTATTTCTTTAACAATTTTAGAAGGATAATTACGATTACAACTCACTTGTCATTATAACGTCCGCCACCACGACGACCACCATCATAGCGGTCGTAACGATCCCTATGGCTACCACGAGCTGTACCACGGGCAGGTTCAACCACAACTCTGCAATCAATTTGTAAAAGAGATAAATATTAACAAATTGATATGGAAATTTAAATATTTATTTATTACCTTTCACCCAATAGCTCTTTCCCATTTAATTCATAGACCGCGTCATCTGCATCACGGTAATCTTCAAATTCCTGCAAAAATATTATTGTGTATTTAATGTGTTGTCATAACATATTTTTTTATTGATTTTTTTCATATCATATCTGTATCTACTTACCACAAAACCGTAGCCATTTTTAATTAAAATATCGCGTGTTCGTCCATAGCCTTTAAAGAAACGCTCTAAGTCGCGTTCTCTTACACCATATGGTAAACCTCCAACATACACTCGTGAACCCACCATTGTTTTATTTATTTAAATGTGTTTTTAAGCTAAAATATAAATAATCTTTATTTTAAATTATTGAAATTTTAAATCAATAATACAGTCTGCGCAAAACACATTTTTTTATATGATTAGGGTAATTGAAAAATTTTTGCAATATGGCGTCACCGGGTACATAATTTTTATCAAATACATACTGTTTATAATATAATCAAGGTTTTTTTTACAAAATATTAGTTTTTAAGGAATATTTGTTTTGCCAATTCTCACCTTTGCTAAATAAATTTAGCTTAACAATTTTACTGATTTGGATTATTCTTTTTATCTTAATTATTTCGGGAAATTTTCACTTTTTTCACAGCACACATAAAAACAATGATTGAAAAACTCACGACGTATCAAGCGCGTGTTCCGAAAACGAACGAAGAGTGAATTTTCATTCGTAAGTAAAAAAGTAGAAATGGCGTCAAATAGGGCGAATTCTTATAAATTCGCCTTGGCGGCATTAATGTTGTTGCCATGGAAGTGTTCGGAAATATTAAGTACTAAATAATGTAGCGTTATTTTTATAATTTCTGGCGATTTTTAAAAGTATACTTACCATCATAACTTATTATTTTAATTTCCATTATGAAAATGACATTTTTTTAAATAAATATTAATAGAATTACCGACTCAAAATTGGTTCAGTCCATAAAAACCAACTCTAAAAAACACTTATGTAAACACAAATAATTTATTAACAATCATTTTTATCGGGAAAAAATTTAACAGGATCGTTTTATATTTGATCATAGCTCCCATCAATCAACACATAGAATTAAGTTCTATGCAATTCTTGTTAATAAAACTAAAATTAACTCTTACTTCTTATTGGGATTCTATAAATCGACTTTCGAATAATCGACTTTTTGTCAAAAATAGTTGATAACTCGACTATCGTCTATGAAAAAAGTCGAAAAGTCGACTTTGTAAATAAAAGTCGGAAAGAGTCGAAAAAGTCGGAAAAAGTCGAAAGAAGTCGAAAAGTCGGAAAAAGTCCAAAAAAGTCGACAAATCGACTTTTAATTAAATGAAAAAAGTCGAAAAGTCGAAAAATCGACTTTTTATATAATGCAAAAAGTCGACTTTTCGTTTCAACTATAGAACCCTACTTCTTATTGTTAAATTTGTTGATTATGAAATAAAATATTATGTTTATTTATTGTTTATTGTCATGCATAGGGGTAACAAAATGCTGATTTTATCACGACAACCCAGAGATAATTTTATTGAAATAATGCTATATTTTATAAAAACGATTAAAACTAAATGCAAATTTTATAAATAAACACTAATTTCACTAAAATTTATGTTTAAAATCAATTTTATTTGCACAAAAATAAAATTATACACAAATTTTACAATAAAATGACGTCAATATTATATTTATTATAACGCTAATAAATGCCGTCTGTACTTGCTAATTTGTTATCATGATAACAATTTGACTTTTAGCATAATAATAAATATTTGTCTAATATAGAAACGGGGTTAGCACAAACAAATTTGTTTGTTATGGAAATCGCTAGATTTACCGAAAAATAGGTAGTTGTCATCACTGCAAATAGTACTAAAAACCGGCTGCATTCAAGGCGAATTATGGCAGCTTTGTTTGTAAATAGATCTGTCTCTATTTTTCATTCACAACTCCTTTTTCTGCTAATAATTGTCTTTTTCTTGCAAATAGAATTAAACGACCAAAGAAGCCTTTGCAAAAAAACATACTAAAGAAAACCGGCCGCGTTGTTTCAATTCGTTGTGGAAGTCTGCCCGAATTGATTGTGTATTTTTTGACTGGTCGGTCTTCAAATAATCTCAAAAAAATAAAAGTTTAAAAATTAAACTAAAAAAGTGTTAAATATTTAAAAATTCATTTTGTATTGACAATTCTCGAATAAAGAGTATAAAAATGTCTGTAAAAAACGAAAATGGAAACAACAGCGATTACAATGATGAGGTAAATAAAATTTGTAATATATTTGTTATATTTTTACTATTTTGAATAATTAATAATTTAAAGCATTAAACTAACTATTTAATTTGTAAAATCTGTAAATGAAAATGTATTTCGGTTTTCCTTCCATATTGCAATTTTTTCTTTGAAAATGTATGTATAAGAAAAGAAATTTGGTGAAAGAAAAAAAAACAAAATGGCGGCTTCATAATTGGTGCGTTTGTATGTAAAAATCTTTAAATGAGGTTATTTACCCATTTTTGTTAATAAATTTTACATACTATTAAAACGTTTTTATCAACAAAGTTGTTGTTTTGTTTAAGACAATGAACTTTCCGTTTATATAGTTCGAAAAATTTTATGCATAACTTTTTGCATCGTTGTTAACTGTACTTACATAAATGCATAGGATGAATGAAAATCACACGGAAAAATTATATGAAAACTTGTATGTCCTTTTCAGCCCATCAACGAGCCAGAGCAATTGCGTAAACTGTTTATTGGCGGTTTAGATTACCGTACTACCGACGAAGGTTTGAAAGCCCATTTCGAAAAATGGGGTAATATTGTTGACGTCGTTGTCATGAAAGATCCCAAGACAAAACGCTCTCGTGGTTTTGGCTTTATTACTTATTCTCATTCGTATATGATTGATAATGCTCAGAATGCACGTCCTCACAAGATTGATGGTCGCACTGTGGAGCCTAAACGTGCTGTGCCACGCCAAGAAATTGATAATCCCAATGCTGGGGCCACAGTTAAGAAATTGTTTGTTGGTGGACTTCGTGACGATCATGATGAAGAATGCATACGTGAATATTTCAAGGACTTTGGTAACATTTTGGGAATTAACATTGTCTCTGATAAAGAAACTGGCAAGAAGCGTGGCTTTGCTTTTGTTGAATTTGATGATTATGATCCCGTTGACAAGATTATTTTGCAAAAGAGCCACACCATCAAAAATAAAACTTTGGATGTGAAAAAAGCTATTGCCAAACAGGATATGGATGGCGGTCGTGGTGGCGGTGGACGCGGAGGTGGTGGCCAAGGTGGTCGCGGAGGCGGCCGCAATGATCGTGGTAACCAAGGTGGTGGCGGTTGGGGTGGCAATCGCCAAAATGGTGGAAATTGGGGAGGCAATAATTTCGGTAACAATGGTAACTTTGGCGGCGGCCAAGGTGGTGGACCAGGTGGTTGGAACAATCAACCAGCCGGTGGTCCCTGGAACAGTGGTGGTGGTAATGACGGTGGTTGGAATAATGGTGGTGGCTTTGGTGGTTCTCAAGCCAATGGTAGCAATAGCGGTGGCGGTGGTGGTTGGGGTGGCAATAGCAGCGGCGGTGGTGGCGGCAATTTCGGCAACGACTATCAACAAAGTTATGGTGGTGGACCTCAACGCAGTAGTTTCGGCAACAACCGTCCTGCACCATATGGCTTCAATAAGGGTGAGTTTTAAAGAAACAGAAAATATTTTTATTTTGTTTTAATCAACAATATCTTTATAGGTGGTAATCAAGCTGCTGGTGGTGCTAGTAGTGGACCTCAAAGTGGTAGTTTCGGTGGCAATAATTACAATAGTGGTGGAGGACCCGGTGGTGGTAATGTTGGAGGCGGCGGCGGTGGTAACAGAAGATATTAAGTATAAGGTAAGTTTTATGATATACATATCTTAAAATTTTAGAGAGACCTACTATTAATTACATGGTACAAAAATTTCATTTTCACAAAACTAAAAGCAACCCTCATATTAAATACATTAAAGTAATTGTTAAAGTTTCATATCTAAGGACAAGTCTCTATCTTAAATAACACAAAAAGAGCAACAAGAAAATTTCGCTAGGTATTTAATTTTTTTCTTCAACATTATTTTTCTACGACCATCATTTTGATTTAATATTTTGTATGTTTTTTATGTTTAAATTATGGTCATTAATGGGAATAAAGAAACTAAATTATTAAAAAAAATTGTTAAAGACGACAATAAAAATAAACTAATTTGTATAATGTACTATATCTCGAATACCGAATCGAATTTTTAATATTTTGACGGATTTGAAAAATTTACAAATCCGATTTGCGAGAAAAAATAAGCGTTGATAATTCTATGAATGCAGCTAGCCTTAAATAAAAATGAAAATAATTTTCTGTACCATGTAATTGACCTAACAAAAACGTCATTTCAAATAGTAATATGTTGGGTTTATTTTATACATAAATACATTTTAATTATCAGCGCTCTGTTGTATCATATTTATATGCCTTCAAAACGCTGAAAAATAACGACAACAAATCATGTTCTAATTGTTAATTCTAATAAAAAATTTAAAAATTTTTTCCTCCTTCGCAAATAGGTAAAAATAGAGCAAAATACAAAAACTATCAGACAAAAAGAGAGAGAGGCAGGCAGGAAAAGGAAAAACAAAGCGAGGAAGAGAAATACGCTAGGCTCAGGCAGGCAGGCAGGCTTATCAGGCAATAAAATAAAATTTTATTCAGAAAAAAATCGAAAAAAAGCTTAATTTTTTAAAGAGTATCTTCTGTCTATCGTCTTTATAAAGAGGTACAAGGAAATAAATACCGCAAACGATTTGAACACAGCCTGTGTGTATACAAATTGATGTAACTCTATTTTTTAGTTATTACAAACATGAGCAAGTGTAACTTTGTTTTTTTTATGAACCCTGCTTTTAGGCTCTTAAGCATCTTATATTTTTAGTAGAGTAAATAAGTTTTTATTTATAACAGATAATATCATCAAAAATACCCTTCAGATATAGAATACAAAAAAGAAATACTTGAATTATAATTAATATTAACAAACAAAATATGTAGTAGTATGTATAATTCTTTCATTTGATTCCAATGTTAAAACCGCAAACAAAACCACCAATCAATTATAAAGCTAACTACTCATTTTAATATACAAAATGAGATAGACGGTTTTATATAAATATATGTATTTAAAAAAGGTATTAAAAGAATAAGAGAAATCTTTTACAATTGGACAAGAAACGATTTTCAACTAACAGCAAAATTTTAATTGTTTTGTATGTAAGAAAAGTACCTATTTTTTGTGTACCCAGTATTTAATTATAACCATATCTATGTAGTCTGTACGCTTGTCTACTGGTGTTTATTATTTTTTTCTGATATCAAAGTATATATTCGGAAATAGTAACAACACTTGCAAGCAGCAAACGAATATACCTAATGGTTTTTTTAATTCCAATTTCATTTTTTATATATATAATTTAATTTCCTAATTTGTTTTTACAAGCTATATATGATCAGTCTTTTTGTCAGTGTATTTATTAATATATTAAAAAATGATTTAAAATATATACCATAATTAATTTTAAGACATTTTATATATTTAATTAAAGAAAAAGGAAGCGTAAAAGAAAAATTTACAACATACAAAAAAGCGTTTTTATGTAGTGTATATATAAAATATTTTTAGTAAATTTAGTTTTGAAATCATATAAGCGATTATACTTTCAAGCAGAGATTGAAAATAACGGATCCACTTTGTTTTTATAAGTTTAATTGCTGTGATTAACATTTATAATAGTGTTTTTACAATTTATCACTGAAAGAAACCGAAAAGAACACCAATCTAACTCGCTACAATTGATTTTTATTTTGTAAACATTTTTGAAAACGTCTACCTATGATTTTTATTTTTAAAAGCAAAACAATCACCCCTATTCTGCATTTCGATTATGTTTACGCATTCAGTTACGCAATGATCGGAAAAAGATATTCCAAGAAAAAACTGAATCGAAAGAAAAAGAAGCAATTCCATTCCGTTTCAATGTCCTACGATTGTGTATATTCTGCATTTCTATCGTAATTACGTTTTTTCATTTCATCACACACTACACAAACATTGCATTTTGTGCAAACACGAAACACCCTCATACACTACACAACAGGCTTGCACAAACGTAAAATACTGGTATGTTTGTCAAGCCGCTTGTTTAGCCTATTTGGCCCTTAAGTTATTGTTTATGGGGCCGAGTCGAATCGAAATGCGGAATACCAAAGTTGTCAAACGGAGAAAATTTCGATTCAAATTAAAATGCGGAATAGGTGCCAATAAATTGCAAATTTAAATACACGATTAGGACACACATGCTAACAAACTATATTCAAAAATCATAGCAAACAACAATTTACTCTCCCACTCTCATTTAAATAAGACTAAAAAGGAATATAAAAACCAAGTGCTCAGCTAAAAACATAAGTAACAAAACAAAAGTAGTAAAGTTTATACTAAACCATACAAGTAGAAATCATTTTATAACTGTTATTCTGAGTGATTTATTAAAAAAACAAAAATAAATCAAAATTCAATCACTTTTATTATTTGGCCCAGTTATTTTCAGTTTCTGCTTTCAAGTGTCACACGGTTAAACTTACTCGTATTGTATTATGTGTATCTGGATGTGTTTGGGACATCCTAGACCTGGTTCACACAATAGGAAACTTTTCTTGAGAAACTTTTGATTTTGAGTGTGGGAGAAAGAGATGCTTGATATTTCTTTCTCTATCTGTCACACACAAAAATCAAAAGTTTCACAAAAAAAGTTTCCTAGTGTGAACCAGGTCCTACAGAAAATTTTAAAATGAAAATTTAAATGTGGGATATGTTGTAAAAATGTATGGCATTGCAACCTAGTTTTTATATCAAATAAATTACGAACACATCCTTGCCCATTTTCTTGTGTTTTGCGTAAAAATATTTTCGTAAGAAAAAGAAGCAATTCCATTTTGTTTCAATGCTTTCCAATTCTCTATATTATGCGTTCCGATCATCATTAACACATTTTTGAGTGAATAGCTTTAATATTTATTTATGAATTCGTGGCTTTATGGATCTTCTTTGAGATATTTTAATCTAAAACATTTTTCCCGAATTTAAAATATTTTTTGCATTTCGATAACTTCAAATGGGAAGCTGGAACCTCATGTTAAACATAACACTTGCGATAGTGTTACAAGTTATCATCTGATTACAATGACGCGCTCTGAATTGCGAATAACAATATAAATGTATTTTATTATTTAAAATAACTACAGTTGACGAAACTCAATCGAAAATATTTTACGTGAATTAAATTTGCAAACGAATGCAAAAATAGAACATATACAATATATATACATAAGTTTCTCATAGGGGTGAATGTCATATTTTGTATTTTTACAGATATGTATGTGTGTTCGAAGCCTAAAAAGTTATACTTTTTAAAATTTATATTATAATTAAAAAACAAGAATTTGATAATCGTTTTCAAGTATTTGTATATAATATTTATAATAATGATATTATTTTATAAAGAATTAGCAAAAAGTTTATTTAAAAATTTCTATGAACAAACGTGTATAATATAATTGACATATAATAGAACAATTTTTAGCATAATTTCCGACATACACAAGTACATCAGAAGAGGATCTTCAAAAAAAAATTGATTAAGGGAAAAAATCATTTATTATTAATTTATCAAGAGAGCAGTACTAATAATTACCATATCTTTGATTTGTTTTGTTGCAAGACTGAAAATGTAATCTATACTCCTGTGTTTACATCTATCCCAATGAGTAGTACTCGGTCTTGGAATTGAAAAAAAAATACTCTTAAGGCTTCGTCGACTATACATCAGTTTGGTAAGTTTTTTTTTCTAATTTATAATTTTTAGATATTGATCTCTTTTCAGGATTTTATACATTATATGTAATTGAATATTTTTGATAATATCGTAATAAAAATAGAAAAAAAAATTCTCTGTGTTTGTATTATTAAAAAAAAAAACTAAAGTCTAAACGGCCGAAAGCGAACCGCATTGGTTCTGAAAAATTGTTGTTTCAAAATATGGTTTGTTTTGTTAGAATTGTGCATCAAAAAATTAACTTCAGTTATAGCCCGGACCTATCAATTTCACATAGAGCATAAAAATATACGTCGAATGTCTTGAAGTTTTCCATATTTTTTCTAAAGAAAATTTGAAATTTTTAATGCAAAACTAGACATTTTCGATAAGAACAGATGTCATTGCTTGACCACGACATCTATACGGAGTTAAGTAAAGTATAGGGGCAGCTGTTTACCCCCTTTCAAAATTAGACTTCAAAAATGTATATTTATTTTAAGAATTCATGAAAATTTGTTTTAGAAAATCGATTTGCCGCGGAAGGTTTTCCGTTATCAGAATACTATTCGCTTTTACGCAGTGATGGGGCCTAATTTTCGTTAAGCCCTAATACATAGTCTGTATTCTGAAGAATCTTATAAAAAGATCTGATTACATTTCTAAAGATAAATAACTATAACCTCAATAATTATAAACAAATTTAAAACCACAGATTTAAATATTTATAGTAAAAATAATAATATATATTTTCCGTACAGTCAGACATTATAGATAAAAAATACTCAAGTCTTTCGATAGTATGTTAGAATCGCTTGAGACAAACGGTTAACGGTACGCAAATAATAAATGATGGATAATGATAACGTAGATCCCAGGGTATTTATGAGAAATTGTGATAGTATGATTGATCCTAGAACATCTGTAAGATACTCTGTTAACAACACTCCTGTAACTCCAGCAATATCCAGAAGTTTATCGTATCATACGCAAATATCTGCAAAAAATGAAATACCTATAACACTGCAGGAAGAGCAAAATGCTCCTTTAAAAAGACAAGCCAGTGCTAAATTTCGGCCAATAAATCATAAAAAACATAGTTGCACAGACGTGCACTGTCTGTTAATTTTTATATGTTTTATAATCGGTTGGATATATATAGCAACGTATGCCTTATCCCAAGGAAACTTAAATAAATTACTAATTCCAACAGATTCAAAAAATGCTAAATGCGGCTTGGACTCTGGAGTTCGTGACAAAAAAATGTTATTTTTCTACAATTTGGATAAGTGTCTTGATCCATTGACACCCATTACAGGATGTAATACCAAACAAATATGTGTAAAAGAGTGCCCCAAAACATCTTTTATATGGCAAGAAAACACGGATCAGACTAATTTAAGCACCTTAAAGGAAAAACTTATTTGTGATTCCACGGTGAACAAACAAAAGTTGAAGAGCTTGTTAGATGTTAAAAAATCTATAGAGAATGATCTTTGTAGTGGCTGGTACTTAGAAAGTAAACCTTTATTTAATCATTGTGTATGGGATCTTTCCGACGAATTGTGCGAAATATTGCCCAAGAAGTTGACAGGACGAAACCGTAGATCGGATTTAACACCAGTAAACTTTATTGATTTTAAACCTGTCGCAACAAAATTAGCCGAATTCGGTAAAAGCATAAAATCGGTGTGTAATAAACAACATCATAATACGTCATCAAACATGATCGCTTTCAAAGAAAAGATTAAAAAAACGAATTCCAATTTTAATAGAATTATAGCCGCAATTATCTCGAAATTCAATTATAGTGGTAAAGAAATTTTAGCTGAGCATATAGCAGATGACTTAAAAAATTCATGGAAAGTTATAGTGTTTGCTTTTTTTATACATCTTTTTGCGGTTTTATTATTTATAACACTTTTGCGCTGGCTAGCCGAACCCCTGGTGTGGGTTTCGATATGCGGTGTTATTTTTGGTCTGGGTTATTCATTTTATTATAGTTTTCGTCAGTATAGACTGTGGAGCACAGAAGCCCATGTACCAAAACATGCAACGAATCTGCAGGCGAAAGTTCAAAACATTTTGGAAAATGGCGATGTTTGGCTGTATGTAACAATGATTCTTGGAGCGCTCCTCACAATTATTGTATTAATAGTAATTGTAATCCGGAAGCGTATAAAAATTGCTGTGGCTATTATTAAGGAAGCGAGTAGAGCAATAACGAATATAAAATCATCAATATTTTTTCCAATATTTCCAGCAATTCTTAATATTCTTGTGGCGACAATGTCAATAATTATTCTGCTACATCTTGGTTCTATTGGCGATTACTCTTTTATAATGGCACGTCGCAACATCACTGAAACTACTGAACAATGTGTTTGTACAGGACCCGAATTGCAGAAACCGTATAAACTTGGTGATGCATGTGATCCAGCTTTGTTCGAAGAATACTGCCGCAACGAAAATAATGAATTATGCATGCAAACTTCGTGCAGTTTCAATGAGATTATAAAAGATCGAAAAACCAATTGGTTTATGTTATTAAATATTTTTGGTGTCCTATGGGTAACGTTTTTTATATCGGCCTATGAAGACATGGTTTTGGCCTGTACATTCTCACTGTGGTATTGGACTTTCAACAAGAAAAATATACCTAAATTCCCGCTACTAAAGGCTATGTGGATAACAACTGTTTATCATTTAGGTACTTTAGCTTTTGGAGCCCTAGTTTTGTCCATTTGTCGCATGATAAGGTATATGTTAGAACTCATTGAAAAGAAGGCGAAAGCATACAATAATACAATAACACGCGCCATCCTATGTTGTATGAAATTTTTCTTTTGGCTGCTTGAGAATTTCCTTCGTTTTCTTAACCGAAATGCTTACATAACATGTGCCATTCATAGTACCAGTTTCTGTGAAAGCTCTCGAAAAGCTTTTAGTCTAATTACTCAAAATCTTTTACGTGTTTATGCGGTAGATAAGGTATCGGATTTTCTTTTTTTCCTTTCAAAAATTTTAGTAACAGGTTGCACGTCATTTACAACTTTTATCGCTTTGAAGGCATATCCAGATATAATAATTATACATTATCCTGAGGTTCCAGTTGCACTGGTAGCCATACTATCCTATATTATGGCTCATTTCATATTTAGCACATATTCAATGGCGGTAGATACTTTATTCTTTTGTTTCTTACAAGACTCAACGGAAAACGATGGCTCAGCTGAAAATCCATTCTTTATGTCAAAAGAATTGAGAAAATTGTTGGGAAAATCCAAAATAAAACGAAAAAAATTGCAAGGTTAACTATCATTAAAAGGACGAGTATAGTCAATATTAAAAAAAAATCCATCTACTACAATACACCCTACTAACAACGTACATATATATGTACAAGATTACTATGTACTTTAACGAATATATACATACGTTATTTATAGTATCAATTTGGCGAAGGAAGTTAATGAATGTAAACTTATACACTTAAAATTGATACTTTAGAATAATTTACACCTAAAGTATAAATTAAATTGTTAATAAATATTATAAATAATAACTACAATTGATTTTGACGAAATTTGCACAAACGTTAGTATATTGGATAGGAGGTCAAACACTTTAGCTCTATCGATAACTGACGAACTCAGAGGGGGTCAAAGTTGGACATTTTTGTAATACAGTGTTTGATTGGCCCTAGCAGATAACTATTTTTCATTCATTCCAAAAAAAATTAAAATGGGCCATGTTTATTATTTTTTTTTTTTTTTTTGCTTAAAAGGAAGCTTATAAAATTTCCTTGAAAGGCTTTATAGTTCCATAAAATAACCAATAGGGTCACTTGATATGAAATTCCACCCAGCAAAAAACAATTTATAAAGAAGCAAAAAAAGTAGAATTTACTCCATGGTAGTACTGAAAAAGATCTGAAGAAGTTATAATTTTAACACATGCTTGTCATTGTCTTGAAAATTACAACATGTAGAGTGCTAACGAAAAATATAATAATCCAGCATTTGCTCTCAGGTGATTGTACCTTCCCAGCAGTTCAACAAAGAGTCAATGCATACGAAAAAGACAGTAATTTCCACTTATAGTTAAACACCTGGATGATCGTAATTCGTAAGTTTTGGGTCATTCGTCACGAATGTACCCTTTGTAATCGAGAATGAAGACAGTCTTTAGTGTCCTTTTTGTAAACGGGAGCGGAGACAGTCGTCTCTTTACTATCCTTAAGTAACCTAGAGATTATACTCTTAAAAGTTGTTTTTTGTTGTACTTCCGAAAGTAGTTATTTTACCCATCTTTTGGAGAAATGATTATTACTTTCTACTAATATGCCACCATCTGGTTGACTCAAATTTATATCTTTCAGGTCAATCGTCACATTATTGTTCCATAGTATTCTAGAGAGTGGACACTTGAAATTTTTAAATTTTATTTCCATTAATATCTTACCACCTGGCTGACTCCAATTCGTATGTTTTTGGTCTTTCGTCACAAATAAACTCTTTGCAAACGAGAATGAAGACAGTCGTCACTTTAGTGTCCCCTTTGTAAGCAAGAGCGAATGCAATCGTCTTTTGACTGGCTCTTTGTAGGGTGTAGAGTGACGATTGACTTCCTCGTAGGGCAAGCCCATGTTAAAATGGTTGGTCACCTGTTAATGACTTTTAAATAATAGAAGAATAAACTTTTTGTCGAAAAAAGTCAAAGTCGACTTTTTTGCATTAACAAAGACGATAACTCGACTACCTTGTAAAAAAACGATTATCCAAGTAACTCGACTTTTATCGATAAATCGATTATAAAAATAATATTAAGTTGCAACCTCTAACGAATAAAGACTTGTCGTATAAAAGAGTACTAGTCAGTGTACACTTAATAAGGTAGCCTCGTCGCTACAACAAATACAACAATACAAAAACAACAGGCGATTTGTTATTGTAGAATAATGCCATCTGTCAAAAAAAGCTGTGTGTGTAGAATGAAAAAGCAACAAATAAACACAATAAAAATATGAGTTTTTAGCAATTATTTAAATTTTTAACTATTAATATTAATATATTATATTAATTAAACGTGGAATGTCTGAAAATCATAACTATATCTATTGGGAAGACCAATTTTCCGAATTAAACGTGTTTTTTGTGAAAAGTGATTGGTCGTGTTAAAAATAGTTGAAACTGATTTGGAACGTATGCCGGAGCTAAAGATTTTCTTTTTTTATCAAGAGAGAAGGATAACAAAGACATTTAATCACGATTGACCTAGAAAACTCCTTTAAAACCATAATTTTCTTCACTTTTTAAAATTTTTACATCTTTTGCGATTTTTTTCTATGTAAACAAACAGGAATTTTGACAGATAAGATTGTAAAAGCTGATGATCAGCTGTGCGGACGAGGCTACCTTATTAAGTGTACACTGGTACTAGTTATGAATAATCCAACCAGCTGATTAAAAAACAAACAAACAAAAATTCTGCAGAAAAGCAGAGTATAAAATAATAAATCGTCTATAATATTTTGTATTTTATAAATTTTAAATAAATCAGAACAATATGAGACGACGAGCAGGATTAGGTGCAATACAACAGCAACAGTTTGCTGCTGAAAAGTATAAAGACAAGGGCACAGATATACAGGAATCTCAATTAGAACAAATGTCGAAACAAATGGAAGTATTTCGGGAAAAACTAGAAGAATTTGCAATTAAACATAAGCAGGATATTAAAAAAAATGCACAGTTCCGTAAGCAATTTCAAGAAATGTGCGCTGCCATCGGCGTAGATCCATTAGCAAGCGGTAAAGGTTTTTGGAGTGTTCTTGGCATGGGAGATTTTTATTATGAACTTGGGGTACAGGTGGTGGAAGTATGCTTAGCATCAAATCATAAAACTGGTATGAGTTAATGTGGTATATAATCAAAAGTCTATGAGTAGTCAAAATATTTTAGTTGTTACAAAGTAGTTCCAATTTAGAAGGACTAAAGTGTTTGTTTTATTTGACGATTAAGTCGCAAGTCTTATCATCTGTTAATTTTTCAGGAGGCCTTATGGAATTAAATGAACTAAGAAGTCGTTTAGTTGCTGCTAGGGGTCAAAGCTCAATTCATCAGGAAATCACAAATGAAGACATTTTAATGGCTACTAAAAAGCTTAGTATTTTTGGTAATGGGTAAGTAATTTTAGTACAAAAGGATATATTCCTATGTATGTATGTACGTCAATGAACATATTAGTGATGCATTTAGTTTTACAAGAAGGATTTTTAAATTTTTGGATATTTAGAACTAAAAAATAAAAAAACAGGTAAAACACAAGAACTACTGTATTTTAGTGCTTCTTTATAAGCTATTTATCCTTAAAGTCGATAAACAAAGAAATAAAATGTACATTGTATGTAGTGTTCAAAAGTCGTTAAATCTCATTTGCATGAAAATTAGATTTTGATGGCAAAATATTAAGCTCAGATATTCAAATTTATATCCAATTCGGAAAAATGCCTAACCTGACCATTATAAAAAGCAAGAACAATAATCAAAATGCTGTTGTTATAGCTGCGATTCAAAGTCTATAAATGTCAGGAAAAACAAAATCTTTTGTCAATAATATATAAAAACATTTTTATTAACTAAGTCGAAAAACACTAAAGTTTATTGCAATAATTTTCTCTAGCTTTGTTGTTCACAAACTTGGAAAAGGAAAATATATTGTACAATCCATACCCGGCGAATTGAGTATGGAAGAGACGACAATTCTCACTGTAGCATCTAATAACGAACAAGGCTACGTAACTCTTACAATTTTAATAGAGCAATTGGGGTATGTTATCATAGTACAGAAATAATCAGGATTATTTTAATATATACAAAACATTTCTGTAGATGGCCTGATTATCGTGCACGACAATCTTTGGAAAAAGTTGTTAGCGAAGGTCTTTGTTGGATTGATGATCAAGCTGATGATGAACGTCGTTATTGGTTTCCCAGTTTATTTCCAAATCGCACAACACAAACAATAAATGCTTAATTAATACTTGACACAGTTTTTTCATTATTTTATATTAAAGTATATAGAATTGATATAAAAATATTAAAACAATAAACAAAATTTATTTATAAAAAAATAACGATTTTTTCTAGATTTAAAAAAAATAAAAAATAAGCAATAATAACATTTAAGATTTACAGGTTCAGATATTCAGAATTTGTGCATGTGACATTCTTTTATTTTTAATTAACTTTTGCGCTATGAGTTTTTTTGTAATTTAAATGCTTGATTTTCAGCTTTTAAGCGGGCCACTTCATCTTGTAAATTATAAATTTTCTTTTCAAAATTTTCAGTTAAATCATTAAGAAACGATTTATATCTATTAAAATTCATTAAATAGGTTAAGTACTTTTAATATATTGATAAAATTTCATTTACCTTTCCTTTAAAACACGATTAGTTTTAACGTAATTTTGTATCTCACTTTCCTGATCAGCTGTACGTCTGGTTCATAAAAATATATTTTTTGAAAGTTATGTAATATTTTTTTCCAAAAATATATTAATATTTAAATGCATGTTTACAATAAGTACTTACTTTTGAAAATTTGCTTGTTGGTTTTGAAATTCTAATTGCTTTAATTTTTCCTCCATTTCATACTAAAATTTTAAAATATATTATTTAGTGTTGTATAAAACTTCTTATTATTAATTATATTAAAATTACCAAAGTTTTAGAAGTTTGTTCCAATTGATCGGATAAATTAGCATTTTCCTTAATGGCATCCTTATATTTCTGTTGAAAACGATTACATCTCGTATCCAATATTTGTATAAATTTCTTTTGATTTTGAATTTCACTATTAAGTTTAGATTTCTCCTCATTTAAAAGTTTTTCTTTAACAATATATTTATTCTTAATTGCCTCCATATCTTTTTCCACTTTACGTGCTGCCTCATCCATTACCTGGCCTATCGTAGATGCTATGTTATCACATTCTTCCTTTACAACTCTTTCTCTTTTTAATGCTTCTTTCTTATCGGCTACAGCTGCTTCGGCTATGTTTAAAGCCTCTTGTACCTTTTGTAAAGCACTCTGTTCTCGTTTAAGTCTCTCTTCTAAAGCTTGTCGCGATATTTTTAAAGACTTTTGCAATTCTTTATTATGGCGTTCAGTTTCTATAAGTTGTTCCTGAAGTTTATCAATAGTTTCCTTAGAACAGGCCAATTTTTCAAGTTCTTTTGTTTTATCTAAATAAATAATTTTTTGTTAGAAGTGTGAAACACACAATATTAAAAATTATTTACCTTCAAGGGATTTCTCTACATTTTCAATACGATCTCTTAGAAGTTTCTTCTGCTCAAACAAATTTTCTATAGTTTGTGACTGTTCTTTTAACTCGTTTTTTTGACTAATTATAGTGCTCTCTAGTAATTTAATGGCAGTGGCAAATTTATGTTTTACCTTATTGAAATAGAAACATATTTTTTTAATATTTTGTCAATATCTTGTGATATTATAGCTCTACAGAACTATATTATTATAATGGCCTGTTATATATATCTGATATATATGTCCACTTACCTCACAGACTGAAGTTGTATTAAAAAGTTGATTACGGTAGTTTTGAATTTCTTTTTCAAGATTATCAATTGTCTTCTGAAATGTTTTATTCAGAGATCGTAAGTCGTTGTTTTCCTAAAAATATTAAAAAAAATAATAATTAAATATCGATACTGATGAAAAAAATGCTGTATACCGCTTGCAAATAATCAATCTGTTTTTTAACATTTTGGAATGCTTCATTGGTTAATTTTTCTCTAGAAGCATCATCTCTCGAATCGCCAGTCGTTTTTAAGGCTGAGGAAGCAATCGTATTCGTAGCACTTTTCAATACTTCTAGGTGTGTATTTATGCGATTATTCTCAGCTACAATCTCTCGAATTTGTTTTTGAAGCTGTTGTTGTTCATTCTGCATGTGGTCAGATTATTTGTTATTTGTTAGTTTTAAAATAAATATAAAATAAAACTAAAAAAAATATAATAATAGAATACAAATATTTTGACAACACACCCGAAAAATGTCTATGTCACATTGAGTTTCCGTAATTAATTTTTCACAGCATTTTGTGATTTCATTTAAGTTGCTATATATTAAAAAAAGTACAAAAATCTATCATAAAAAATAATTATTTCTAGGGCAGACTTTATAAATATACTTGGAATAATAATTTCCTAAACTTGGCTTTGTTTCCATTTTACATTAGATTTTAAAGTTTTTTTTTTCTAAAAATGTATGCACTTGTGATTATGTTAAAAAAAGTAAAAAACTTTCTATACTGGACAATTGCACCTGTTTGTGTTGGTTCGCCAACCCCATTTGCACAACTATTGGTCTAAATATGTTGCCATGGTTTTAACTAGTGGAAAATACACGAACATACTTTAAAATAAAATATGAGCATTTAGTAACGTCAGTGATAAATAAAAATAATTAAAAAAAAATAAATAAAATGCCTTTATTTAATAAAAAATTCGAATCAAAACCTATTCCACCACGTATATCTAGAAATAATAATTTATGTCCTGTGGTCAACGAAGAATTAGACGATTACAAGCAAATTATTCTGAATTTGGGTAATAAGGAATTACGCTTCGCAGATGGTATTTGGATTTATGCTGCCCGCAAAGGAGATGTTGATGATGTTATTCGTTTAAATCGTCGTTTGAAGACTTTGGAGGAGGAAAACAATATGTGTGATTTGAAAATTGAAGTGTTGCTCGATCTTCTTGCTGAACATGCTACAGAGTTAAATTCTTTAAAAAAAATTAATTAATTATCTATGTGTTAAAAATGTGAAATAAATATCTATATCTATATGTATGTATCTATCTATCTATCTATCTATCTATCTATCTATCTATCTATCTATCTATCTATCTATCTATCTATCTATCTATCTATATATCTATCTATCTATCTATCTATCTATCTATCTATCTATCTATCTATCTATTTATCTATCTATCTATATATCTATCTATCTATCTATCTATCTATCTATCTATCTATCTATCTATCTATCTATCTATCTATTTAAGTGGATAGACTATTAGTACCTATTTATTCGTAATCGATTTATTCAAAAATTACTGAGTAAAATTGAACAAAACATTGCATATACAATTAATAAAATAATAAATACCAATCTTTAGGTGAATGCTAAGGGATTCAATTAAAATCAATCCATGAAGATTGTTTTTAGTAATCAGTTAATTTTTTTTTTTGCTAGTTTAAGCGCTTTTAACTTGAGCAAGAAATGCAAAAGTGTAAACAGCTGAAATTAATACAATTTGTATAAAAATAAACATTAAAATAGAGAGGCTTTATTAAACATACATTTATTGATTTAAATTTTTTCATTAATTTCCATTTTCACATTATCTTCTTCTTTTTTTATAAAACAGCATTGTTTTGAGCATTGTTTTACTAACAAACAGTGACGTTTTTTGTTCTTTTGTATGGCAACACTGTAAAAATTAATCTTGTAATCAAAAACATCAAAGGGGGTTAACATCAGATTAAATTTATTTTTAGATTAACTAATCCGAATATATGATGGTATTAGATTGTTAATTCAAAAACCCGCTCTTGTCTTGTTAGTTTTAAATCTAAACCACAAAGTATACAGAGATGTCACTTTTGACATTTGAAAAAGTCTAAAATCAGCTTTTGTTTGATTTTGAAATTGTTTGGTGAGAAGAGGTATATAAAATACAGCTAAAAAAAATCATTGAATTCGTTTTGTGCAAAAGAGAGGAAAATAGCTTTTTGCTCGTGACGTCTCTGTATACCCTGTGTCTAAACTGAAGAGTCTAGGTATGATGTAAAATTATATTCCTCAAATTTTTTTAAAAATATATAAAAAGTGATTATTTTAAGTTATTTTTGCATTCTTAAAATAAACTAAGAATTGGAAAATAGTTGTGTAAGGAAAATAAAAAGTGAGTATGGGGAAATAGGTATTTTTCTTTATTTGTGAAAAAATCTTCTGGCATCACTGGTTCAATCACAAATTGAAATTTGACATCGTACAACCATCATTATAATCGAATAATAGGAAATTTTCAACAGCAGACGACCAGCTATAGAAAATGCCCAAGAAAAAAACAGGACAACGAAAAAAAGCCGAAAAACAAAAATTACGACTTAAAGAAATTCGTAGTCGAGAAATACCACTCGCTGATGTGCCATGCAATGCGCCAATGGAATGTGACAAATGCGAACGTAAGCAAAAATCGAGAGCATTTTGTTATTTCTGCCAATCGTTGCAACGCTTACCAATATGTGCCCAATGTGGCAAAGTCAAGTGCATGCTAAAGACAGGAGACTGTGTTGTCAAACATGCTGGCGTTTATACCACCGGCCTTGGAATGGTCGGAGCAATTTGTGACTTTTGTGAAGCATGGGTGTGTCACGGACGCAAATGCTTGCAGTCACACGCTTGCACTTGCCCACTTCAGAACGCCATTTGTTTGGAATGCGAAAGAGGCGTATGGGATCATGGCGGTAGAATTTTTAAATGTTCATTCTGTGAGGGATTCTTATGTGAGGACGACCAATTTGAACATCAAGCTTCATGTCAAGTCTTGGAGAGTGAAAACTACAAATGTCAGTCGTGTAATCGTTTGGGACAATATTCATGTTTGCGTTGTAAAACTTGCTATTGTGAAGATCACGTAAAGCGCAAAGGCTTTAAGTATGAAAAGAACAAGCCAATACCATGTCCAAAGTGTAATTACGAAACGTCCGTCACAAAGGACTTGAGTATGTCTACACGTTCGCATAAGTTTGGACGTCAACAGCAAGGTGGTGCTTATGGGGATAGCGATGATGATTATGGTGGCGGTGGTTTTTATAGTTATGGAGGAGGTGCTTCAACTTCTGGTTACGGCCAAGATGAGTATGAAGACGACGACGATGATGAAGATGATGATGACTATGAAGAAGATGAGTCGGATGAAGAAAGTGAAGAATCACAAGCCAGTGAAGAGGATGAAAAAAAAGAACAAAATGTAGATAGCAGCAAAAAATCATCAAATCATTAAAATTATGCAAGTTTGATATTTGGAAAAAATTGTGTTTTTTTACTTAGTTGCATTTGAATAAATACAGTGTTTAAAAACGATTTTTGTTATTTTCTTATAAATCTGGCATCACGGTCACATATGTACTTACTTCACACGTGCATAAATAGTTTGTTTAACTCTCGCGTACGTATTTTCCTTTATTTTTTGTTTTGTTTTCCAAAGATGGAATTATTTACGTCAACTCCTGGATTCTGCCCTACTTGTGGTTCCATATTACCACCTTTGGATAGTATTACGGATGTTGTTTGTTACAACTGTAAAAAATCGTATAAAGCTGATGGTATTAAATCTACATATTTAGTACAAATTATAATTGTGAGATAATTAAAAATATTTTTAGTTTTTGGTGATCAAATTGTCGAGTATACAATTCATTTCAACAACTACGATCCCGAAAAGATTATAAAGACGAAAGAAGAAAAAGACTCAGGTCCAGATGGTCCAGTTGTGGAACGTAAATGTTCCAAATGTGGTCACGACAAGATGTCATATGCTACATTACAATTACGTTCGGCCGATGAAGGACAAACAGTATTCTTTACTTGTTTGAAATGCAAGTAAGTTTTATCATGTTCTTTTAGCAATTACTTAATTATTTTGAGAAATGCACAAATATGTTTATTGTGTGGTAGAACTAAGTCATGCATAAAACAAGACTGATAGGATAGCTTTAATAGGTGTCGCAACGGCCCTGAAGTTAACAATTGTGTTCGCAAGGGAAAGTAGATTTTTTCAGTATTTTGCTATTAGTGATAAACTTTATTGTAAAGGAATCGTAATTTGGGCGAAATAAGCATTTCAGATATTAAACACAAAAATTTGTTGAAATTTAAAAGTTATTGCAAATTCCTTAGACCATTAACGTGTCTTACAGTACATTTTGTAATATTGTAGATATTTTGTATTAATTTTTTACTGTTGTACTTTTAAAGTATATTTTAGAGTATTATATTTCACTTAATATAAAATATATATCCGAAGTTTTATTTAAACCACACTTTATAAACCCTTTAAAGAACTCGCGAACAGTTTAGCACCAAAGTTCAAAAATTCGAAAAAATACTATCCATTTGAATGAATAATGCTCTATATAATTAGGGGAACAGCAAAAATAAAAATAAAACTAAACATTTTTAAAAGAAAAATTTTGTTTTTAAAACTGATAATTTCTGTATACTTTTTTACGGTTGATTTTCGATCAAATGTTATGATAAAAATGGATAACCCGTAAGTTTTTCTGAAAATACATCATTTAAAATGTACTATTTTTAAAAAAAAATATCAAAAGATAATATCTATGTTATACACGTTTAATTGAAAACCGTACAAGGCTTATAAAATCTTTGTTTTGTCATCGCGATATTTAAAACATTCTAAGAATAATCATAAAGAAATAGTTTGAGAATGGTAACAAAAACTACATTTTACTAAGACAAATGTTACATTTTAACTAAAGCGTCATAAGCAGGGAAACCAAAATATGCATGTCCTACGGTTCGTCTTATAGATTCATAGACACTTCATACACTTATCAAAAAATCGTATCTATATATAAATGTACTATATATGAGTTAAGGTAAAGAGCTGAAATTTGAAAAGGAGATCGGTCTGCCACCGAATAGATCCACTAAGACGGGATTTTTATAAATTCTAACGTTTAGGCGCTAAAACGGGTAAATTCGGTAACATTATATCTCCTAAATTAAAAATATACATATACAGTTTAAAGCTTATTTACAAAGTAAGCGTACATGTGTCTGGAGTGCTATAAATTAGTGATTTCAATGATTTATATTTGATTACATAATATCGAATTTTAAATAATTAATAATGTACCTATATATTTTTCTTTTTTTTTATTTTCAGATTCAAAGAGTCAGAAAACTCCTAGATTAATATTTAGCTATAACTTATCAGAAAATAAATTATATTTTTTATTAAATATCTGTACATATATTTTCATTTGAACTTGAAATTTAACATAAAATAAAGTGGGTAATAATAAATTATTATAAACTTAAACGAGTATTCCAAATCTTTTTGCAATTAGGGCATGTAGACTTCTTAATTAAATATTTTCGTATACAATCGCGATGAAGCTTTACTTCACATTCTGAACATTTTACATCCTAAAGGCAAATATATAAATTATTGAAAACTCATCACTAAATATATATGTAGTATGTAACTCACCCAATAAACAATTTTATTGCATAAAACACAATCGGTAATAACATCTGAAAAATTATTTCTTAAGTATTTGCCATACTCAAGCATAGTACGAGGACCGAAATAAATTTTGTCTTCAACCGCTAAAAAATAGCCTTGAGACAGCCAAATGCTCTCCAGTTCTTGTATACGTTCTTTCGATAACGGATGTTGAGCATTTGCTGGTAATTGATTGGCTACAGTGTATATATTATTCCATTCAATACCATAATCATCACTACTGGCCAACGTTTCTAAGAGTTTGTAGAAATATTTTCGTTCAGTATCAGTATAATTTGGTTGAAATTTACAAGCCTGATTGGTTAGCAATAGCGCAAATACCAAATATTCTTGTCCATTCAATGGATGTTTAACAAATTGTAATGTCTGATCATATTTTCGTATTTCCGTATCGATTTCAACAATTATTCCTTTTATAGCATTTAATTCGGTAAGTTGATGAACATCGACTGTAAATTAAAAATGGTTAAAGGTTAGCAATAGCGCAAATACCAAATATTCTTGTCCATTCAATGGTTGTTTAATAAATTGTAATGTCTGATCATATTTTCGTATTCCGTATCGATTTCAACAATTATTCCTTTTATAGCATTTAATTCGGTAGGCCGATGAACATCGACTGTAAATTAAAAATGATTAAAGGATTTTTATGTTACCCTAAAATTTTTTGGGACATTATGGCATTAACTTTTCAGCAAAAAAGTGGGGGAAAAAGATGTAGTATTTTCATCAGAACTAGTAACTCGAATTTCTTTAAATTCGGGTGAAAAACCTATGGATTTTACATTAGCGTATTATTGGAGGGATGTTGTTCATTTTTGGCAACTCTGAACTAGATCTAATTTTAGTTTTAGAAGCAGTTAAAATCCGTTATTTGGATGTCAATAATAAAATACAGTTTCTTAATGATACTCTTATGAAAATTTCACTGGTTTTTCACCAAAACATAATGTACTTCAAATATGTTATTTGTAATGACTTTGCTACATCTCTGAGATACAATGGACAGACAAGATACAGAGATACCATGCACCATCCTTTCATTGCATCATTGTTTGAGATTACCTACAGTTCACAGCAGTAACTAAAGAAAAGATGGCGCAGAAAATACTATATGTTAGTATTTGAACTTATTTTCTGGGATAACAGTATGTGGTCAAGCTGCCCACAATATCCCTACACATTGAACTACATTTTCTCCAATTGATTGAAAGATCAATCCAGTGGAAAAGGCGCAATTTTCATTGAATTTTTCTAAAAAAAAATATTTATCTATTTAAACTTTATACAACTTACATGCATCACAAAGCGCGAAAATAATCGTTTTGACAGTATCCATAGGCATAGAGCCATAGTTTATTGATGCTTGCAGTAATTGTTTTTTAACTTGTTCCATTGTGTTAAAACTATTTCATAAATTTCTATAAATCAATCTTGATGTTGCGGCAAATAAAAATATTAAAGTAAACAATCTATAATGATGCCGTATTTAATTAATTATATATAACTAACCAGATCGTTAAACATAATTCGAGTTGCCAAAATAGCATAACACAGGGTTGTTAAAATTGTTCATAAACATGCCGTTATTTTTATTTAATTTAAATCTAAATAATAATATTCATAATATTCTCAATTAAAATAGTCATGTTTTGTGGCCTGCAAAAATAATTAAAAATTTAATGATATTATTCACATAAATTTAAAAATAATATTACAAACTTACCTCAGAAGCTTTTAAACGATTTTTGGGATTGTATACAACAAGATTGGATACCAAGATTATTTCAACTGCATGCGTACAGCTAGGAAAGAGATTATCCCAATATATACCCACTGCATTAGGAAATCTTAAACATATTGATTTTGTGTTGTAATATTTATTATATTAATAAAACGAAAATGATTGATTGTTATTTATGTATTACCTAATTTTATTGTAATCAGGTAACGATGTTAAATCTGGCCATTCGTTTAACCGTGGAGTACCTAAGGTACGAATGACTAAAGCCAATTGTTCAATATCGGTGGTACCCTATGTATAGAAAGAAATTGTTTTTTTTTTATAATATATATAATGTAAAAAAATTGGGCCATATTTCCGGGCTGATCTATTATATTTATAATATGGCCCGAAAGTCGAGAGTTTTATAGATTAATGCTATACTGAACAAACACATATTAATTATAACTAAAGATACCAAAACATATTTTTCGCTTTTGTGAGAAGCATTCTTTCACTAATCAAACTTGTAAATAACGAACTACGCAGGACCAGTCAAAGATGTTCGTAATACGATAGGTGAAATTTCAGAAAAAGTGAATATGATATTTGTTTAATATTTTTCACAAAAAAATACCATTGATTTTATTATGTTCATATTTTACTTAACAAATTTAGTTTTTTTTTAACAAAACAAAATATCAGGTCTGTCACACATTCCGATCGGAATGGTTTCCATTCCGTATTATTATTCCGATCATTTTTGTTTTAGCTTCTCCAAATTCCGAATTATTTCGTAAATTGACAAAAAATGTATAAAATAATATAGATTTCATTTAAAATTGTTCCTGTTTAGCTAATCAAAACAAGAATCATGTTTTTAGTAAAGGTTCTTATTATTAAAACTAAGAAAAGCGTTAATTACATACAAATATAAATTCCACTTCAAAAACTGAAAGTGGTTTCATTCCGAAAGAATTTTTCGTTTTCTTTTTTAGAAGAATCAAAAATACGGAAATAATTCCACTTTCGATCGGAATGAAATTCTGTGACAGGCCTGTATATTTTTATAATTTCATCACATAATTTTGAAGTTCGTTATAAAAAAAGGAAAATTGTGTGATGAAAAAGTAGTTTACTTTTAATAACGGATTAATTAATCGAAAAATATGTAATAGCATTTTTAGATACAATTTTGCTGGGTGTAAATGAAAAACTGAGAAATATAATTTTATGAAAATAGGTTCAAAATCGCCAAATAAAATTTGTTTAAACTCACAGCGAATAATGGTACACCTCTTAGCATTTCCGCAATAACACAACCAGCCGCCCACATATCAACTGGAGGACCATATTTTTGACTACCCCACAATATTTCGGGAGCACGATACCATCGTGTAGAAACTTGTGGTGAATACAATCTTGATTCTTCCTCAGGAAAATACAGCCGCGCCAAACCAAAGTCAGAAATTTTTAAAATTTCATTTTCGCTTATCAATAAATTGGCAGGTTTTATATCCTAAAAATAAAAAAAAAAAAACAAAAATTAAAATATTAAGTAAAATGCATTTTTATTTAATTCAAAAATAATTGTTTTAAATTATTTTGAAATAATAATATGGGCATTTCCACCGAAAAGTCCATCGTGGCTCAAAAACTAAAAGTCATCAAAAATAAAATTTCAACTTCTATTATTATAGAAAAAGATTCAAATTTTATTATATTAAAGACCTCAAAGCTTTTCTTAACCGATATGATGAGAAATCGGAATTAAAAGTTACAATAATATTTCAGGCATATTTTTCCACCTTTAGTAGCATTTGCTTTTAATAGTTTTTATTATTTTAAAGTCTAATATTTAAATGGACTTTTATCGGAAAACATTTGTTGAATTAATAGTTATCTTAAAACATACAAATATAAAAAGATAAAGATCCTTAAAAAGCAATTTTTTGGTTTTTTTTATAGACTTTTAAATGTCACGTTCGTCACGTTGAAACAGAATTTATCCCGATAATTTTTTAGTTGGTATTCTGAAATATTTCAAATTTTGAATCTAAATCAAGTTTAGTATATAGAACTCAATTTAAAAGAAAAGAAAAATAATTCTAAGCGGGGTTATTTTTTATAGAATTTCAAAGTCTGTCACGTCACATTACATAAATTTTCTTAAGTGCAAACTTCGAATTGTGAAATATTGTTATTTAAAAAGATGTGATATTTATGCAATTTATTCAATTAGGTGATAGTTATGATTTTTTAGTTGATAAGTGGAAGAAAGAGCACAGAAATTCAACAAATAATATTTTTAAGAAATGTATGGAAAAAAGTGATTTTTATGACCGATTATTGTATTATCATCTGAAGGGTCAGTAGTTGTACATTTGGAAGTTTTTTGTGTGTTTTTGTATTATCAGGATGGCGAAATTTTAGTTATATATCCAAGTTTATGGGTATATCAAATGTGGGCTTTGTATGGAAGCTATGCCTAATCATGGACGAATTTTTAAAAAAATTAGGATGAACGATTTTTGTGTATGTCAAAATTATTTGTATTGAATTCTTATACGGGAGCTATTTTTAACTAAAATAAATCTATGGACTAATTAATTTGCAATAATATTGCAAATTTCATCATTGGAAATTTTGTCACATGTCACGTCATGTCACGTCACACATAACGGCTTGTACAAAAAAAAATCTGAAAACTATTTTTTAGTTCTAAAAGCTAAAAAATAATCAATAAATATTCCAAATTACAATAAAAAAGGTTTTAACCAAATAGCCAGGTGATACTCGCAGATTTTTACATTTTTGTCAAAAAAGAAATAAGCTACTTCTATTTCTGTCACATCACGTCACGCACTTTAACTACTTATATCTTAGGGCCAATAAGATCTTTCAATTTATTCTTCCGACCAGTTATAGAGCTATTGAAGTCCTATATAAAAATACAAGAATTTTTAAAAAATATATATGTGTATATATATATTATATAATATATATATATATTATATATATATATATATATATATATAATTATATATATATATATATATATATATATATATAATATATATATATATTATATATATTATATATTATATATATATATATATATATAATATATATATATATATATATATTATATATTTTTCATCTCTTTAAAACGTACGACCGCCATGTTCGTCACAAAGGAAATGCCCATATGTATTTCACTTTGTTACATTCAGTTTATATTTAAGTAATTATAAAAGATAATATACAAATTATTTATATACTAACTCTGTGAATTATATCCAAACTATGAAGATATTCAATGCCCTTTAACATCATTAGAGAAAATTTGCGTACTTGTTGTCTACTTAAGGGATTTAGTTCATTTTTTAATTTACCATATAATGTTTCCGGCATATATTCCAGTACTAATGATAAACCAATGAGATCCGGAAATAAATCTAAAATATTAATAATCTAAAGAAAATTCATAAAATATACATTTATGAAAAGAAAGACGAATAAATAAATACTCACATATTCACATTTAGATAATTGTAAGGTTTTTATTTCACGTAAAGTATTTAGGGATATGTTACCGAACTTATTTTTTAAAGCCACCTTTTTAATGGCAACAGTACGATTACGTTGTAAATCTAAAGCTTTAAATACACAACCATGAACACCTTCACCGATCTTTTCCAACATTTTATAACGACTTGGAGCATAATCTTCCATTTTAGTTATTTCTTGTGAAAACTTCAATTTGTACTATTTGTATCAGTTGTTTAGGTATATTTATAAAAGTTTGACCAATTGTTGCCAATGGCAACCGAATTGTTGTTATTTAATTATACCCTACACCACTATAGTGGGGAGGGTATTATATGTTTGTGCTGATGTTTGTAACATACAAAAATATTGGTCCAATACCCACCTTAAAGTATACCGATCGATTCAGAATCATTTTTTGAGTCGATTAAGACATGTCCGTCAGTCCATCTGTCCGGCTGGCTGGCTGTCCATGTAAACCTTGTGCGCAAGGTACAGGCCGAAATTTTCAAGATTATTTAATGAAATTTGGACCAAGCATGTTTTTTTGGACGAATCCTATTGAAAATGGTTGAAATCGGTCCATTATTTCACCTAGCCCCCATACAACCGTACCTCCCGATTTGAACTTTTTATGCCATAATTACGTCAAATATTCTATTATCTCTCTAAAAATTGGTACAAATAAGTTTTATATAAGTATAAATGACACTGCAGATTTTCGTAAGGATTGGCCCTTATTTGACTCTAGCCCCCATACAAACCCCCATTAATAAAATGACTTAAACGTCTAAAATTGACTGGTAACTATTTGCATCGCAATGAAACTCAACAAAACTAACTGTCATTTAAAAATATATCCTTTTCCCAAATTTACCGAGGATCGGCCCATATTTGACCTATTTCGAAATTTTGTTTTTTTATCAATAAATTGCTTAAATATTTTGGATTATAATTCAACATAAAAGTTTCTTTATAAAAAGTAAAAATTTAAAAAAATATACTCATGGTGTAGGGTATTATATAGTCGGCCATGCCCGACTATACTTTCCTACTTGTTTTTACATGTTTCTATTAGCGGTAAAATTTTGTCATTCTATCTATTTTTTGTTGGTTTGTTTTTATAATAATTGTTATTAATGTCAACATTTTGAGGTCATAGACCTTAATGCAAAACCACCCTAACGATATCTTACATTTGTTTACCAATTACTGTTATCACAACAAAGGACAAAAAAAATATCCACTATTAATAGTGAATGAAATATGGTTTGTTTATAAACAAACCTGTTGCGAAATGTCAATATTTCACGCATGCCAATAGGTTTTCTGTCAAGGAACTTAGTTTTTTTTCTTCTTTAACTGTCATAGCTGTCACTTTATAAGGATACACAATTTTCATTCGACTGCAAAAATTTTTTCATTTTATTACAGTAAAGTTATTCAATAAAAATGATTTTAAATAAATTTTAATTCACAATTGTAAGTATATGTAAAATCTGATATTTTTTATAAAATAAATTGCTAATTTTTATTTAAAACTGTTTTCAAAATACTGCATTTTAAATGAATTAAAATATTTTATATCGATTTTTATATAAAGAAAAATCGATATAAATTAAAAATGATTAATTAAAATTAAAACCTTGGGTTTTTCTTTAAATTAATTTTAAAAGTTTTTATTAGTATCCTTTGAATAAATTACAAGTATAAATAGTTTCAAAAAAATGCTATACAATGTAATTGAAAAATTTTTCTATTAAAAGTCTTCGTTATATAAAAATCGATTTTGTTTAAAAATTAATAAGATTTTATTAAATCTAATTTCTTTTTTAACGACTATAACTATTTTCCATTTCTAGTTGACACTTTATTAAGATAAGTAATGTAAATTTATTTTTTTCTTTTGGTACGGTTAATATTGGAAATGTAATGATCAGAGCAAAAATTTCTATACATTTGCATAGAAATTCTGTTTGTAGTCAGTAACTCAAAATAACTTTTAACTAGTTTTCATTTCGAATCAAAGAATTTGCTACAAAATGGCATCGATTGTTGCATATTTCCAACATAGTTTTATTTCATTTTTAAAACCGCAATTGTGCGGAAGGTATTTTCGGTTTGTGCTGATAATTGTAACGTCTATTGAATATTGGTCCTTAAAGTATCGGTACAGTATCAATTTCAGTCTATCTGCACAAAGTATACAGAGGTGTAACTTTTGGCATTTGAAAAAGTCTAAAATCAGCTTTTGTTTGATTTTGAAATTGTTTCATGAGAAGAGGTATATAAAATACAGTTAAAACAGGTAAGAAAGTATAGTCGAGCATGGCCCTACACCATGAGTATATTTTTAAAATTTTTATTTTTCATAAAGATTCTTGGTAAATTTGGGAAAAGGATATATTTTAAAATAACAGTTAGTTTTGTTGAGTTTCGTTGCGATACAAATGGTTACAAGTCAATTTTAGACGTTTAAGACATTTTTGAAGGGTGGTTTGTATGGGGGCTAGGGTCAAATAAGGGCCGGCCATTACGAAAATCTGCAATGTCATTTATATTTATATTAAACTTATTTGTGTCAATTTTTAGAGAGATAATAGAATATTTGACGTAATTATGGCATAAAAAGTCCAATAGCCCCCAACGGTTGTATGGGGGCTTGATGAAATAATAGACCGATTTCAACCATTTTCATTTCCACAGGCTTCGTCCCTGTGCCAAAAAACACGCTTGCTTCAAATTTCATCAAATTATCTTGAAAATTGCAGCCTGTACCTTGCGTACAAGGTTTACATGGACAGCCAGCCAGCCGGACTCAAAAAATGATTCTGAATCGATCGGTGCACATTTTTTAAATTTTTAGTGCATATTCTCCCATTTTGCAGTGCATAGTGAAATGTAAAAAACTAAATTTTTTACAATTTAATTTTGCTCTATTTTAGATGTTATTTTAAATCTAAAATATTCGAAACTGAATTTCAAAATTTATAAAAACAAATCAGGACGTATTTATTTCTAATATTTCTAATTAAATATTCAATTTTAATAAAATATCGAATATTTCTTAATAATGTAAATAAAGCATTCTTAGACCTTCTATAACAACATAATTTGTTTCTCGTTATTCCACGTATACGGAAAGTTTTTTGGTCAAAACTTCCAATTTTTGCAGTTTTTAACACAAAACACTTACATATACATTTTTTGATTATTTTCAAATTTAATATGATTTTCTTCTATAATTACAGATAAACAAAAATAACCATTATGCGTAACATAACAATGATATTTTGTATACTGTTGTTGGCATTTGTAAATGACACATATGCCAGAACGGCCAAACGTTCCGATGTCTATATAGCTGGATTTTTTCCCTATGGCGATGGTGTTGAAAATTCAGATACCGGACGTGGTGTTATGCCAAGTGTAAAATTAGCATTGTCACATGTCAATGAACATCCCAGAATATTGACAAACTACAGATTGCACATGTGGTGGAATGACACGGAAGTAAGTGAATATTATTAATTCTTAAATTTTTAATAATATTAAATATTTAAATTTTGTGTTCAAGTGTAATGCAGCAGTTGGCGTTAAATCCTTTTTCGATATGATGCATTCTGGCCCAAATAAGCTGATGTTATTTGGTGCTGCATGCACACATGTCACCGATCCAATAGCCAAGGCCAGTAAGCATTGGCATTTGACACAGTTATCGTATGCCGATACCCATCCCATGTTTACTAAAGATGCTTTTCCCAATTTCTTTCGTGTGGTACCGTCAGAAAATGCATTCAATGCTCCACGCTTAGCTTTGCTAAAAGAATTCAACTGGACTCGTGTTGGAACTTTATATCAAAATGAACCACGTTATTCATTGCCTCATAATCACATGGTAGCCGATTTAGATGCAATGGAATTGGATGTGGTCGAAACACAAAGTTTTGTAAATGATGTGAGTGAATCACTAAAGAAGTTAAGGGAAAAGGATGTTCGTATCATATTGGGTAATTTTAATGAGCACTTTGCACGTAAAGTCTTTTGCGATGCCTATAAGTAAGTAGATTTTTGTTATTCACCAAAAGTTTTCTTAAGATATTATTTCAATTAAATTGTGAATCTTTAGCTCTAGTACATTGAAAAAAATCTATGCTTAATATATACGAAAAATATCGTACATTGTACGAATCGTTCGTTTTTTCGCACCACGAAATTCTTTCGTAATATATACGAAATTGTACGAAATATTTTAGTATAATGCAAAATATTCTTGAAAAAATTAATTTACATAAATTGAAAAAAAGGGAATTTTAGTTCAAAATTATTCTTCACACGAATTTTCAATTTTTTTTTATGAAAATATATCGAGAATAATATTATACTTTTTCTTAAATTTTATAAAAATGTTGTAGTTTTATTTAATCATAATATAATTAATATTAATATTTTTAATTTTGCTAAAATTTAATAAAAAATATTACGAAAGGTTTTCGTACTTTCGTAAAAATAGAAAAGAGTTTTATTAAATAATATTTCGTATTATACACGAAATTTTTGTAAATATTACGAAAATAGAAGTTACGAAATTTTTTTCGTAAAGTTGAGCATGGATTATTTTCAGTGTAGTATATTCTTTAGAAATTTCATAAGAATCTTAACAATATTTAAAATTAATTTTCATTAGATTGGAAATGTATGGTCGTGCCTATCAGTGGTTAATAATGGCAACATATTCTGGTGAATGGTGGAATGCTACCATAGATACTGAATGTACTGTAGAAGAAATATCTACAGCTTTGGAAGGTACAATCATGGTCGACTTATTGCCCTTATCAACAAGTGGCGATATAACAATTGCGGGAATCGTAAGTTATTCAACTTGAAACTTAATTTAAGTTCAAACTTTAGATGGATCACTTTAAAAATTCTAGACTGCCGATGAGTATTTATCGGAATATGATAGTTTGCGTGGAAATGAATATTCACGTTTTCACGGCTACACATACGATGGCATCTGGGCTGCGGCATTAGCCATTCAATATGTGGCTCAGAAGCGTGAAGATTTTTTAACACATTTCGATTATCGTGTAAAAGAATGGGAAAGTGTTTTTCTCGAAGCTTTAAGAAATACCTCATTTGAAGGAGTTACGGTAATTAATTTAAAATTTTTATATTTCATTACTATATATATATTTTTTTAATTATCTCTAAATTTAAAGGGACCTGTACGTTTTTATAATAACGAACGTAAAGCCAATATATTAATTAGCCAATTTCAATTGGGTTTAGCTGAAAAGATTGGAGAATATCATTCGCAATTAAGTCATTTGGATTTGACTATGGGTAAACCAGTGAGATGGGTAAGTTAAATTTATTTTATGCTGTTCTTTTGTTATAGTTTTTTAATTATATACATATTTTTTTTAAATTTAAGGTTGGTAAAACACCACCCAAAGATCGTACACTAATATACATCGAGCATAGCCAAGTAAATTTAACCATATATATAGTATCGGCTAGTGCCTCTGTAATCGGTGTTATTATAGCCTGTGTATTTTTGGCATTTAATATAAAATATCGCAATCAAAGGTGAGATTTTCTTTTAATTTCATATAATTCTAAATAATGTCTTAATTCTTTTCGTTTACAGATATATTAAAATGTCCAGTCCACATCTGAATAATTTAATAATTGTAGGTTGTATTTTAACCTATTTGAGTGTAATATTCTTGGGACTGGACACAACATTGAGCAGTGTGGCAGCCTTTCCTTATATATGCACAGCCAGAGCATGGATTTTAATGGCTGGTTTTAGTTTGGCATTTGGTGCAATGTTTTCGAAAACATGGCGTGTCCATTCAATCTTTACAGATTTGAAATTAAATAAAAAAGTTATAAAAGATTATCAATTGTTTATGGTGGTTGGAGTATTGTTGGCAATAGATATAGCTATCATTACAACATGGCAGATTGCTGATCCATTTTATCGAGACACCAAACAATTAGAACCCAGAGTAAGAATGCGATTTTGTAAAAAATATAGAAATATAATGTTTGTAATATATATTTTTATTTTTGTTTAATTATTTTTAGTTTCATGAACATATAGATGATGTCTTAGTTATACCAGAAAATGAATATTGTCAATCGGAACATATGACAATATTCGTTAGTATTATTTACGCCTATAAAGGCCTACTTCTGGTAAGGTTTTTCATATTACTTCAGAAGAATAACACAACAACAATTTATGTATGTTATATTTTATTTTCTAGGTATTTGGGGCATTTTTAGCTTGGGAAACTCGTCATGTTTCAATTCCGGCTTTAAATGATTCAAAACATATTGGTTTCTCTGTTTACAATGTATTCATTACATGCATTGCGGGTGCTGCTATTTCTCTTGTTTTATCCGATCGCAAGGACTTGGTTTTTGTCTTACTCTCATTTTTTATAATTTTTTGTACAACAGCAACTTTGTGTTTGGTGTTCGTACCGAAAGTAAGACTGGTAGTAAGGAAGTTTTGTAGTTTTTTTGTATATAACCAACATTTTTCTTTTGGAACGATGGCGTATGCATAACCATAAAAAACATTAAACAAATTGACACAATTAATGAATTTTTAGTAAAACAAACATCATACATAATTACACACCTGCATGAATAGTTAAATCATGAAAAAAAAAACGCATGGAGTAGGAAGCCAAAACGTTAAGTTGTTGAAAGATTTCTATTAATTATACCAAATCCATAACGATATGTTTGTTTTTTTCTTTGTAAAACAGCACCATGTCTCTACACTGAAAATAATCCATGCTCAACTTTACGAAAAAAAATTCGTAACTTCTATTTTCGTAATATTTACAAAAATTTCGTGTATAATACGAAATATTATTTAATAAAACCCTTTTTTATTTTTACGAAAGTACAAAAACCTTTCGTAATATTTTTTTTTTCAATTTTTAGCGAAATTAAACATAATGATATTAATTATATTATGATTAAATAAAACTACAACATTTTAATAAAATTTAAGAAAAAGTATAATATAATTCTCGAATTATTTTCATAAAAAAATTGAAAATTCGTGTGGAGAATAATTTTGAACTAAAATTAGAAAATTTATTTTAAAATGAACAAAAATATTTGAATAAATTAATATTTCGTATAATAGCGAAATTAAACATATTGATATTAATTATATTATGATTAAATAAAACTACAACATTTTTATAAAATTTAATAAAAAGTATAATATAATTCTCGAATTATTTTCATAAAAAAATTGAAAATTCGTGTGGAGAATAATTTTGAACTAAAATTAGAAAATTTATTTAAAAATGAACAAAAATGTTTGAATAATTTAATATTTCGTAAATTTTACCATATTTATTCAAAATTCCCTTTTTTTAAATTTATGTAAATTAATTTTTTCAAGAATATTTTCCATTATACTAAAATATTTCGTACAATTTCGTATATATTACGAAAGAATTTCGTGGTGCGAAAAAACGAACGATTCGTACAATGTACGACATTTTTCGTATATATTAGGCATGGATTTTTTCAGTGTACATTTTTTATGATAAACCCTATTTTTGACTTGAAAAAATATAGAAATATGATATCGGTCGCTTATTTGTATCTTCCTTCCCTCCATGTTATAGTGATTCATTTAACATTAAACTATTTCGTAGAACAAATATGTGTAGAAATAACTCTCAAACGTTCCATGTTACTTCAAAATTTTAAACAAAATTGAATTATTTTCGCTTCATTTGAAGTCAATAAACATCATTTCCACAGAAGGTAAACAAATTCACTTAGTGCTATTTTTGAAGTGGTGATAAATGTTATTATTTTGGAAGTACTTCGTTTTACTTTTGCTGGGATTTTGGCAAATTTACAAACATTTATTTAAAATTTGCATTTAACTACCAATTAATATTAATATAAATTGTTAACTAAAGTTTTCTTAAAAACAGAATACTTTTTAAATATTAAAACAGGACAGGCACAAGTTTGTAACTGATTATTTTAGAAAATAGTTATTCATATAGGGTAGAAGGGGGATCATTCGCCATAGGGGTACATCTGTCAATGCGAATAACTTGAAAACTGAGTAATCGATTTTATCGCATTATCAAATTTTGTTTTCGATTATCATCCCTGAAAATTTGAAACATTAACTTTACACATGATGGGAGGCAGACATGATTAATTGTTTTTCAAAGGGCTGTGAAAATATTTCACTGTGTGAACTTTTTATGCTAACTTTTTGAGATTTTGTGATAGAAAAAATATATTGGTCAGTATTAGAACGTCAATAACAGTGAACAATAAGACATAATAATAATTTCGATAATATAATTTGAAGCCCGAAAAAAATTGAAACTAAACCCCAGAACTGCCCGTGGGGCACATGCGCCAAATATATGTAAGGCTTGTGATGTAGAACAAAATTTGGTTAGAATATTGAAAAAAATCAGTAATATTTTGTTTTAATTTTTTTTGTTAAGTTCTGTGAAATAAACAATAAATATCTGCTTTATTGCACTCTGTTTAATGAATTAAAGTATAAAACAGCAAAATAAGTTTTTATTTTTGTATTTTTTTTTCTTTTATTTTACTAATGACAAATCTGCCCCATCCCCTTGGCGCATTTACCCCATGGATGGGGCGGTATCGCCGTTTTTGGTCAGTGCGGAAAAGTTAAAAAATATGTACATGAGGATGACTTAGGAAAGATTGAAAGGAATAAAACTAAAGCCAACATATCTAAGTATCCGAACCAAGAAAAAAATTATGAATATATATTGTGGTTTTATTTTGTGGCTGCCTCAAAAAAAAAAAAAAAATGTGGCGTATGGTCCCCCATCTACCCTATGTATATGATAACATATACATTTAAGATCTTGTCTAGATATTTAGGATCTTTTTCATAACAATTCATTACAGGTTTATAAGACAATTTTTTAAACAAAATTTGTCAACAAACCTTTGATAAATTATTATGAATAAGGCAGTTATCCTTTACGTTGAATAAGTCTGTCTCCTTAAGATTAATCGGCAATATGTACATCAAATAAATGTCATTACAATTACAAAATTATCTTTTGTAAATATTTTATACTTTAATCATAAAGAAATTTAATAAAAATATTTACCTGATTATATCGTAAATATCGTTTGAGAGGTATTTTTACAAAAAAAAAAAATTATCCCAAAATTATCCTAAAACTCTTTTTTAAACTAATACCAATTAGCTAATATTTTATAAATATAAATTTTAATAACTTAATATATTTATATTTATTTATATATTTATTTTAATTAATAGCTTGTGTAACCATATACTAAAACGTTAATAACTATTAAAATATATACTAAATCGCTTGCCTATTATTTATATTAAACTAGTAAAATAGCTCTAACTATTCATGCAAAAGAAAAATAATAATAAAACACCAATCTTAAAAGCTGTAAATAATTACTAATATATTTTTCATTCTAATCCCAAAAAATAGCTCGTAGAAATGAAACGTAATCCACAAGGCGTGGTCGATAAACGAGTAAGAGCCACACTACGACCAATGTCGAAAAATCGTCGCGATTCTTCGGTTTGTGAATTAGAGCAACGTTTACGTGATGTTAAAAATACAAATTGTCGTTTCCGTAAAGCCTTAATGGAAAAAGAAAACGAGTTACAGGCTCTTATTAAGAAATTAGGACCTGAAGCTAGAAAATGGATAGATGGTGTTACTTGCGGTTCAGGTGGTGGTAGCATTGGAGGTGATACAGAACCAATATTGGGTGGTAGTAATGGTGGTGGCATGAATGATACAACCAGGCTATCAGCACCGCCTGTTCGCAGGGAAATGCCCAGTACTACTGGTAATATACATATGAAGGGTCTGCACAAGATAATTATAATACGACAACATGATATTTTTTTAATAAATTGTCACATTATTGATGTCTTGTGCCTATACACATATTTTTTAAATTTGTATGTAAATATTTAATTGTTTTAAAAATTTAACAGAAATAACTGAACTAACATCGGTAGATAGTGTTACGTCTACACACGTTGAAATGGATAATACAGTGATATCAGTACAATCGACTTCAGTTGCCCCATCATTGCCACCGTAAGTAATAATTCTGACAAAGAAAAATGTTAATACAAAATATTTGAATATATTTTCACTAATTTAACAGAACAGAAATGTTTAAAAATGTGCTATAGAAATAAATACATATACATACACCGAAAATAATCAATGCTCAACTTTACGAAAAAAAATTTCATAACTTCTATTTTCGTAATATTTACAAAAATATTATTTAATAAAACCCTTTTCTATTTTTACGAAAGTACGAAAAACTTTCGTAATATTTTTTTTCTTAAATTTTAGCGAAATTAAACATAATGATATTCATTATATTATGATTAAATAAAACTACAACATTTTTATAAATTTTAGGAAAAAGTATAATATTATTCTTGAATTATTTTCATGAAAAAAATTGAAAATTCGTGTGGAGAATAATTTTGAATGTTTGAACAAATTAATATTTTGTAAATTTTACCATATTTATTCAAAATTCCCTTTTTTCAATTTATGTAAATAAATTTTTTCAATAATATTTTGCATTATACTGAAATATTTCGTATATATTACGATAGAATTTCGTGGTGCAAAACAACGAAAGATTCGTACAATGTACGACATTTTTCGTATATATTAGGCATGGATTTTTTTCAGTGTATGTATATAAATTCGCTATTCCAAAAACTAAGCACTGAACTTTTTTTTTTAGTAAAAAGAATGTTAAACGCCAAGAAAGTATTGCCGTGCAATCAACTGCAATAAAACCCCAACAAGTTATGCAACAACCTATACAACAACAATTACAACAGCAACTACAGCAGCAAGCACAATTTCAACAGCAGCAACAACAAGCAAAAATCTGTAACGATACCAGGCGTCACGTTGATAAACGTAATTCGGTCTCTGCTCAAACTGATGTCAGTATTGGTTCAATGTCTAGCTTAAAAAGGCAAGAGTGCAATAATATTCATCGTGATGAATCAAATCTAAGAGAGCGAAGACAATCGACTACATCTTCAAGGGTAAATTTTATAAATGTCCTTAAATAGGATAAACATGTTTTGTTTAACTTTAAAGCTACGTTCACATTGATAGAGTACTCCATCAAATTGTATTTCTATTTCTTTTTGTCAATAATATTTTAAATTTGACTATCTAGTTTTTAATTCACTCCAGTGTGGCGTACTGTACCACTGTGAAGGTATCTTAAAACATAATTGTCCAATTCACAATCGGTGTTGTACGGTTGTATAGTAGTATGTCGTAATTTTCTTATAACTGATTTGTTTTTGTTTCATAAAAATTTATTTGAAAAATTGTTTATGACTTACAACACTACAACGATACGACATCGATTGTGAATTGAACAAATAAGTTCATTTAAAAACTAAAACTTATTAAACCACATCTTCAAAGTGAAATTTTGTTAAAGTTTTTTATATTTCTTTGTAATTACTTACAACCCAAAAACTTTTTATTATACTTTTTTATCATATATACTAAAAGTTTGCCTCAAAAGTATTATCCTTAATAACTTTATATTTTATATCCTTTTTTATAAAAAAATTTTTTAGCACTATGAAAATGGCACTCAAACTCCGACAACAAGAACAAAATATGCGAATAATAATCACAGGAATTCATCGACTAATATATCAACGTCACAGAGTGAACTGAATAATGTTTGTCCACATGGAGGACACGGTAAAAACAATAATGTTGTCAAAAGTAAGTATAAAAGCGACAATTTAACTTTTTTCAAAATTTAGTTTTGATAAATATGTTTCTTTTATTAATATTATCAAACCCCAGCTCCAGTAGCATCCGACAACCGTCGCGTTAGTATGGGTTCAGCATTAAAATCAAATTTTGTTGTATCCCAAAGTGATCTCTGGGATACGCATACTCTGTCGCATGCCAAACAACATTCACGTCAGTCACCACGCAACTATGCTAGTCCTCAACGGTGTTCTGAACACAGTCATATTATACCATCAACATATGATCAAATGACCTCACCCATACAACGTTCCGTATCGGAAAAGAATCGCAATAAACATCGACATAAACCACAAAAGGGTACAGTGTGTCAGAGTGAAACGGATAGTGAACGTGAGCGAGAACCAACACCGCCAAGTACACAATGTATACAACAACGTAAAGTAAATCGCACAAATATCCAACATGCAGCCCATCATCATTCGTCACCAAATGTGGCACCTGACAAGCAACGTACTAGTAAACATCGTGGTTTGAAAACCGATTCATCGTCCATGTATGGTGCAAGTTCTGAGACGGAATTACTAGATGGCGAAACGGCTATATTACCTATTTTCCGTAAATTATTAACCGAAAAGAGTCCAAATTATCGCGGTCGCAATGTTGTCGGACAGAGTTGTCCAAATATATCAATTAAATGCGATATAGTTGAATATTTGTAATTATTTTATAAGCAATTTTAATAGAATTTAATTCAAGCTTGAAATTAAAAACTAAATTTAAATTTTAACAAAATGCATGCAATTTCCTACAAAACATAAAATAATTTAATATAAAACATAGAGTTAAATTGATGTTTTAAAAACTAAGAATTATAAAAAAACAAACGGAAATACGAATAAAATTATGACAAATAGAAGAAATATAGTTTATCATTTATTTTTTAAAAGTGTTATTTACTTTCGTCTTTGCCGATGTTTTCAGGGGGAGATTTTTAGAAAAACATTCCTGGATATGTAAATAAATTGATGAGTAATATAATTTATAAATAAATAGTTTGTTATATTTGTTTATTTTTTTGTTTGCATTTATTGTAAACGAAATACGTACGCAATATATATATTTTTTATTTATCAACACAATTATATTTTTTTATTTCTTTTAATTATACATATTTTGAAAACACTTTTTATATATATATTATTTAAGTACATTTTATTATTATACGGTTTTAATTTTCTTTAGTTTTTGTATCTTTTATTATTTATTTATTAAATTATTATAATATACCAATGTATAAAGTGTTATACTCATATAATGTATAACAAATAATTGCCACATATATAATTTTCTAATACAACTTTATCACAGATTTTATTAGATTTACGTTTATTATATTCTGAATATTTTTCTATTCATTTAAACTAACAATTATTATTATTTTTTTCAATTTACAGCAATCTATTACATTTAAAAGTAAAAAAAAATTAAATTCAATCAAAATGGAAATAATGAAATGCATTAAAAAATTGAAATGAAAAACAATTGAGAAATTATAGGCCGGCAAGACCGACCATAGAATACCCTACACCTGTTGCAAAGGGTAAAATGTGATTAGGTTTTCATAATAAAACATTTAAGTTGAATCATACCTTGCCTCAGATATACTTAAGCCATTCATTTGTTGAATAAAACTGTGGACATTTAAGTCAAATTTTAAAGGGGGCTTTTTGTAGGGGGCTGAGGCCCTTAAATTATAGAGTTCATGAGGGTTGTTGTTGTTGTAACAGCTAAAACTATACAATAATCTAATTGGGGGTTCTACATCAATGTCCAGGCCTACAAATTGGGCAGAGTGAAGTAGGTTTGGTTGAGCAGTTGAATATGTGGTAGTTATCATGAGGGCCCTGACCACATGCATGACATTCATTGGGGACGGCACGGTCTATACGTGACCAGTAGGCATTGGGCCTGTTGATACATCCCATTCTTAGTTATGCCAGATTTACTCTTGTTTTCCGCGGCAGGTTTTCTTCCGTGTCTGCTATGCGCGGTGGGCCACCTCCACTTACGACATGCATGCGGTATCCTGCGACCGCGAAATCTATTGTGTCTTTATGAATGTCGTTCAAAGCTGCCAAATACGAGGATTGATCCAGTGGATCCTGCACATATCTGCATATGTTTTTCTCGTATATACGAAGATCCTTCCTGACATGCCTGGTATACAACTGTGTGATGTTACAATTGGGATAACTCCTCCGATAACATCCCAGGAGGAATTGTTTGGTTAATATGACATTATGTTAATTGACTGGGAAGATCTTCGTTTCCTCGTGCAGTTGATGTTCGGAGGTAATATGTAGACAGCCCGTTACAGTCCTTAGGGCGGCATTTTGGCAGCTTTGAATGTTTCTCCACTGGGCGAAGGTGACCACACTCGAGCAGCATAATTAGCCACTGACCGACCAATCGTTTTATATGTAGAAAACAAGGTTTCTTTTTCCATACAACAAGTGCTGCCGGCTAGCGCTTGTTAGAACTTGGTTTTTTGTCGACATACGAATATATTCGGCGGGTCCAGTTGTATGGGGGTTAGGTGAAATAATGCATATGTTAACCATAGGCTTCGTCTATGGTGCCACTTAAGATCGTGGGTCAAATTTAATTAAATTATCTTTAAAATTGAGACCTGTACTTTACATGGACGGACATAGCTAAAACTCGGAAAATGATTCTGAGCCGATTGGTATACTTTAAGGTGGGTGTAGCCCCATATATTATTATGCGTTACAAACATCAGCAGTGGTGTAGGTTATAATGCATATATTTAAGGAGTTTGGACGCTTTGAACATTTAATTTGTGAAACTAAGAAAAATTTCAAAGCATAAGGTTATGAAACTGGATTTAGGTGTTTCAACTTGACTGCAGTTTATAATGATCTAATCGAAAATTTTTAGGTATTGAAGAAAAGCGGTCTCAAAACATTGATAGAGTTGAACTTGTCCCTGCTGCAAAAGCTCCAATTAGAATTTTTTTTGGATGTGTGACGATGTCGAATAGGGAGACATTTGAGTTAATACTTTAAAATACGGAGATTCTGATATAAATAACTATAAAATTTCCTTATGGTCAAAATTTGGAATTTTTAGAATATTTTTAAGAGAAAAATTGTCTCTACTCCTTCGTCGAACACATTTTCGCCCAATGTGACAAGAACACACTAGACTCTTGTAGAATTTGTAAGGATCTCGTAGAAATATTGACAATTCAGCAACTATATTAAAACATTAAGGTCTCAAACTAAAAAGGCTTAAACATTTTGTTATGGTCAGCCAAGTTTTAAAAGATTTTTTAGCACAAAAATTCTCTCGACTCATTATACACTTTTATCGTAGAAATAGTGAAACATGAAATTTTAAAAAAATATTTTGGTATGATCAGTCAATGGGACATATAAATAATTATCTATATGGCTTTATTCGATAATATCGAATCGATATACATCGGATTTTTTTTGGAAAGTAAATAAATTAAATTTATTAAAAATAGATTTATAAAAATAGCTAATAAAATAGGAGAATCATAACGCAATTAAATTATATGTATATAACTTTTTAAATTTCATTTTTATATATTCTTTTTTGTACTATTCTACTATATAATATTCTATACACATTATATTATTAAGTACTTAACACTAAATTTTACAAAACTATAATCAATAAAAAGAGATTCTTACCTTAGTTTTTGTTTTCTGTTTTTGTTTTCTGTAAGAAAGGAACATAATGTCTGGAATAGCACTAACCATAAGCTGAAGAAGTTAATACAAATGGATTACTTTAAATTTGATTTTCCGTTAGTTTATGATTTGAAATATTATCCGTTTCTGTGGCAGCTGTGGTGGTCGTAGTAATATTATTTATTGTTAGACTTTGTTGGGTGGAATTTTCCTTTATAAATGCTGGACATTTATGATGATGATTGATAATCGGTGATGTTATGCTCGACAACGGTTTACATTTTGAATTAAATAAATTCTCATAATCCATTGGAAAGTTTTGCGCTGAACATTCCGCACCAGAAATTGTTTTAATCATTGAATTTGATGTCAAAGATTCCAATTCATGTGACTCGGAATTAATAAGTTCTCCAACAGCTGAACTGGATGGTGTTAGTAATTGTTCTCGAGTTACATGATTTTGTTTACGTTCATAGAATTTTATGCCGTTAGTGTTAGAACGTTTCTTTACGCGTGGATATTGAAATTGCATAAAACCATATTGGGGTCCAAACAATTTCAGCAGACTCATTAGGAAAAACGTGGCATAAGTCCAACTAACCGTCATAACAACTAATAGAAATATACCGATTTGCAGATATGGCAAAACATTGGAAAACAACATAAGAGCTCCAGCAATACCCGTTGTTATGGCGGCCATTGCAGTGGGGCCGATTATGCGTGACAAAGAGAATTGTGTGGCCGCTAGTCTTTCACAAGACGGCGACAAGCGATAATGAATACCATAATGTAAACTAAAATCCACAGCTAAACCAATTGCTGTACTAACAGTGACACTCTCCAATATATTTAGTTTCCAACCCAGCACTATTAATATGGCCACAGTTACGAAAATTGTTAGTAGAACCGTTATGACTGCATAAAATGATATTAGTATATTCAAGGTAACCAACAGCAGCACCACTAGCGATGCGGTCATAGCTACAGTTATAGCCACCAAGGTTCCCGATGGAAGAGTATCTTGAACATCATAAAATTTCAATTCACTGATAAACCAGCCGCCTTGCATTTCAGGTGGTGCAGTTTTCAATTCATTTTGAAACCATTCCTCTACAGTTTTAATAAATTCTTTTACAGTATCATATACAGTGGAGTAGGAAACATTCGATTCAAATTCAATTACTAATGCTTTGACTATAGGCGGTGCTGCCGTTGAATTCGTCGTACTATCCAATGTATTATTAACAAAGTCTTCACTTAGAGTGTTATTAACATTTAGATCTAATTTTGTAGAAGCCATAAAGCGTGGTCCAGCAACTCCAGGCGAAAAGAAATCTCTGGGTGTGGCATATAGTGAAGAAATTATTTGAGGTAAACATAAATCGAAAACATCCGGTTCATAGGGAAACTTTGAAATATCACAGCAGGGTGTGCGATCGGAGTAATCCATTTCATTGACACACCTAAAAAACAACAACAACGTTACTTACTAACCAATTAAATAAAGCGATAGAGAGAATGACAATCTTACATTCTTTGCATTAGCGTTATAAAATTTTCTATAAAACAATTTGGTAAAAGCATACCAAAGGTTAATTGATAAAATGGTTGCTGTCTAATATTTTGGCAAAACGATAGAAGCCAAATTTGAGCTGCTTTTGTTGATACATTAAAATTATTGTCATAATGTAAGTTTCCATAGGCATAAGGATTGGCATAGTCGCCATCATCAATAGGTTGTATTCCCCAAACAAAACGTAAAGAGAATTTATAGTTTTCAAAATTCTAAAAGTAAAAGATATATTTTAAATTTAAACTCTAAGCAGTATATTTGATTTTAACATCATACCATCATTGATTTTTCAAACCAAAATTCATTTTTCAACTTTGAATTGTAAATTTCGAAAGGATGTTTGGAAACAAATAGTTGAAAATGTGAATTTTCTGGTAATTGCAAACCTGGTTTATATAACACCACAATAGCACTACAAATACCAAGTATGCCTAAAAGTAGAAAAAAAAGATAATATTAAAAACACGATTTTATATATGTTTTTGTGATTTTTGAATTACCAAATATTGAAAACCATAGAGGTGCATAACATAAAATCGCTGTTGTTATAAAAGATTCTAATTTAGTGCAAAAACTATTAATTGACTTGTTGATCATGATTAAAATTTTTTGAATTTGTAGTTTACTGCATGTTGTACACGAAGATAAACGCTCCATAATCGATATAGAAGCTGGTAACCATGTGATCATTAAAATGTAGTTTGTTATAACAGCCGTGCCGGCAAAAACTCTAAAAGAAAATTTTGCAAAGAGTTTAAAATCCTGATTATTAAACAAATAATGTTAGCAGTGAAATATTTCTTTCTTTAATGACAATATAATTATACCCTTCACTTTCGTGAGAAGGGTATATATAAGTTTGTCATTCTGTTATATATATTCTGGATCCTTATAGATAACGGAGTCGATTTAGCCATGTCCGTCTGTCTGTCTGTCTGTGTGTATGTTGAAATCAGTTTTCAGAAGACCCCAGATATCTGCGAGATCCGAATTTTCAATAATTTTATTGGAAATACGATCGAATAGAACGCTATTTAAAATCAGTCCAATCGGTCCATAAATAATGAAGATATGAGTAAAAATCCGAGACCATCTCTGAAAATTTCATGAAAAATTTACATTTTTCGTGCATGCTTGTACAAAACAATAATAAACAAACAAAAACAAAACACATTATCAAACGGTAAATTTTTTGTTATTGTGGTTTCTTGTTTATAAACACAAATCAAAGAATTAATATGACGTTACGTTACGTTGTTTGTGGCTAGAAACATGAAATTAAGTACGTAGAGCCCGGATTAGATGAGAACACATTAAAGGGAACTTTTTGGTACTTTTTCATTCTACATAAGGTACTTTTTTAATTTTGCTATAGTATTGAACCTAGAAACATGAAATTTAGAATGTAGGACCTTGACTAGGTAAACACAAATCAATGAATGAATATGACGCTACGTTACGTTATTATTGGCTAGAAACATGAAATTAAGTACGTAGAGCCCGGATTAGATGAGAACACATTAAAGGGGACTTTTTGGTACTTTTTCGTTCTGCAAAAGGTACTTTTTGATTTTTCTATAATATTGAACATAGAAACATGAAATTAAGTATGTAAAGCCCGGAATAGTCCAGAACACATAAAAGGGGACTTTTTGGTACTTTTTCGTTCTACAAAAGGTACTTTTTGAATTTTCTATAATATTGAACCTAGAAACATGAAATTTAGCATGTAGAGCCTTGACTAGGTAAGAACCTACAAAAAGGGACTTTTTGGATTAATTTAGATCGTATAAAATGGGCTACAATTGGTATTTTTGATTTTTTGTAATAATATTCGTAATGACTGTTTTTTTAACACATCATGGTGAAGGGTATATAAGATTCGGCACAGCCGAATATAGAACTCTTACTCGTTTTTGCTTAAAAATGTTGTGAAATAAAGAAAATATTTTTATTTACCCAAAACATTTTATAGCTGTTATATAACTTGTATAGGAGGCGTAGAAAGCTCCCGCTGTTGTTACCGATGTCACAAACATTGATATTGATGCATGTTTTAAAGTTAAAGCCATTAAATTTTGCAAAGTCTCTGTTTGTTCGGTATCGGTAGCGGTGTTCGTTAAGGACTTTGTGGTAACAGTTGACATTTTTGAAAATCTTTCCATTAAAACACATTGCCAAATTTTCACAAAAATAAAAGCATCATCAGCACCAATACCTTGCATAAGAAAATACATAAAAAATTTATAAAATTGGAAACACAAAAAAAGGTATCGAAAATAATCTATAAATCGAAAACTTAAGATAAAAATAGACATTTTCATTTTATAAATTGGGAATTGAAAAAAAATCTTTAAATTATATTTTCTTCCTTACATCAAAGATATTTTTTATATTCATTATTTTAACACACTTACCAATAATAACTACCACAGCTAGCAGGTTCATATATGGGAAAAATGTCATTTCGAAAACTAGTGTATAAATAAAATAAGCTAAACCTAATGAGAATATCACAGCTATACATGTCATTAAAGTTACAAATACTGAAGTGGTATACAACCACATACAGGTCATAACAAAAATTCCGCCCAATGCCACCAGCCATGCATCGGTTAAAAGTAATTCGTTAAACAATTCATTCTCCAAACCCAAATCCATGGCTGCAACGCGTACTATTTCATTGCTTAAATCTCTGAAAATAAAAAATATGTTTTTAAATATTATGAATTGTTATTATTTATAATAACCTAACGATCAACTGGGAAATTATAACTTTACAAGCCACTTAAAATATTTTTAAAAATTTTTAATTACTTAATAAACACCATTTCAAAACAGCGAACATAAATTTTTCAAATTAGTAAAAAGTATAATCATTAGTAAATGCCCCCATACGGTTGTATGGGGGCTAGTTGAAATAATGGACCGATTTTAACCATTTTCAGTAGTCTTCGTCCTTGGGCCAAAAGAAGCGTGTGTGCCAAATTTCATCCAATTATCTTAAAAATTGCGGCCTGTACCTTGCGCACAAGGTTTACATGGACAGCCAGCCAGACGGACGGACATAGCTTAATCGACTCAGAAAATGATTCTAAGCCGATTGGTATATATTAAGGTGGGTATAGGACGAATATTTTTGTATGTTACAAACATCAGCACAAACCCAATATACCCTCCCCACAAAAGTGGTGTAAGGTATAAATAATTAATGTCATACTTTACAAATCTTAATCTCTTCTAAAAATGCGAGTTAAAGTAAGAAAAGAGATGTAGAAAAGTCATTACAAATAATATATTTGAAGTACATCAAGTTTTGGTAAAAAAAAACAGTTAAATTTTCATGAGACAATGTGATTTTTGACATCCAAATATCGGATTTTTACTGCTTCTAAACCTAAGATTAGATGTAGTTCAGAGTTGTAAACAACAACCCTCCAATGACACGTTAATGTAAAATTCATAGGTTTTTCACCCGAATTTGAAGCACCCGTCAAACTGTATTACCACCCTCAAACAAATATGAGCTGTATTACCAACATATTACTGCTTTATCTCCTTGTTCTTGTTAAACCATACAAAAAAATATACATCTGAATAAAACCAAATACATACACACGCACATGTACATCTTTATCCAATTCACTGTGTTGTTGTTGCTTTTTTAACAAAGCATGAAAAAAAATGTGGCTTTTTTGATGAAATTTTCAGAGGTTGTCTCGTTTTGCTCATATATCCGTTATTTATAGACCGATTTTGCTGATTTTAAATAGCGATCTTCTCGAAAGCATGTCTAACTGAATTATTGAAGATTCGGATCTCGCCGATATCTGGGGACCTCTAAAAACTGATTTCAACAAACACACAGACAGACGGACAGACAGACGGACATAACTTAATCGACTCCGCTATCTATAAGGATCAAGAATATATATACTTTATAGGGTCGGAAAATTATATTATAGAAATTACAAACGGAATGACAAACTTATATATACCCTTCTTACGAAGGTGAAGGGTATAAAAATCATAAAATGTAATCTAGCTGTGAAATTAAAAAAAAAACATATTTGTTTTTATTAATTAACATACAAATATCTTTCAAATACCCACAATTTATTTCCTACAATGAAAAATTCTAATAAAACTGAGAAAATATGCTCGTGTCCCGTTGAAACCACAACAACACATCGTGAACATTTTTTGCCCTATGGGAAAATTACAATGCCTATAAGAGCCAAATTGCAGAAACCTTGCGATATAGAATTAATAAGCGGTCACATTGCTAATAATTTACAATGGAATAATCAACAAATTAAAAGTAAAATATGGCCAGAGATGCAATTGAACGCTGAAAATTATGAAGATTTTTTAAAACGTTTTAAATATTGCAAAAAAGATTTATTTAAACTTTATATCGAATCACCAAAAACAGACAAGAAAATAATTGATGAAATCTTTAAAAATATCAACAAGACATCGTATCAACTTGTATTCTCACCTGAAGTATTTACTCCATCGACTGAAAAGAGACGTTTTGCAAAATTAGAGAAACAACCAGTTCGTATGAAGTATGAGGAGACAACATATCGTACATATTTTGAACGTATTAAAGAATTGGAAAATTTTAAAGAAATATGGCAGGGAGTGGCATTAAAGGAAAATAAACTTGAATTAAAAAATGATTTAAAAAAAATTCTTCATTGTGGTCGTACTACATATCACGATGAAATATCATTATTGGGTAAACTCTACACAAAGCCAACAATGCCGGGTCCAATTGATCGTTATACATTGAGAAAAATCTAAATAGAATTGGTAATAAAATACTTACACTTTTTCCCATTCATGAAATAATGGCAAAATTTTTGTTGAATGGGGAACTGGTACAAAAATCATTGAGTATTTGAGAAAAATATTAGTGTCCTGAAAATTAATTACAATAATGTATTATCATTAGACGTTAATATTAAAATAAACATTGTATTGAATTCAACTAAACACATATTTAAAATTTGGTTATTTATCAGAAATACTTACATTAATTTTTATAAAATTATAGTCAGTTAAATAGTGAAGAATATTAAATACTATATTATTACGCGTACAATCCAGTGGTGCATAACATTTGTTAATTTCACTACAATCATTGCTTAACTTTAAATCGTGAAAGTATTCAAAACAGGATGACAAAAGATTGTTTAGTAATAAGACATCGTCATGCTGAAAATAAAATATATATGTAGATAAATGTAATCATTATTCCTTATAAGATAAAAAAAATAAAAAACAACAATTGCATATTATTATTACTAAAAAAGTAATTACTTACTGTTAGATCAAAGCAAGAACTTTTGTTAGCTAATAAAGCAGCATAATTAGACAAAGACCAGGGGCGACAACAATTATTACTTATTAATTCTCGCTGACAATATTCTCCGTAATCTTGTACTCTAGTAATTTGATCTTGTAGTTGACACATGGCTAACAGGCCATTGAGATCAAATAAAGAGTCCGTCGAATTTGGACCTATACGCTCAACAACAAAATGAGCGTATTCTTTTGCAGGTGAATCACAAAAATAACCTTCTATTGGGAAACGAACTTTTTCACTTATATTTCCATTAATCAATATACTCCATGTACTCTTCTTAGCATGTATACGATCACGTTGATCATCCTCATCGACAAATGTCATATTACGTCCGTAAGCAATTTCATGATCGCCCATGGCAATTGAAGCCGGTGATGATACTAATGTATCATTTGTTATTTCATAATCTTTAAATATTCCACTATCTCCATGCCAAACAGTGGACAAAGATTGTGTTGAGTTTTTTTCTCCATCGTTAGGATCTTTTTTTGATGTTTTACCTTTTAAACGCTCCTTGAATGTTATTAATTTTTTGGTTAATTCAGCATTAGATTTTTTCTTTAGATTTTCTTTTCTCTGTTTGTGTCTATTTTTCGGTCTACGATTTTTACGTTTTTTATTTTTTCTTGTTATCGTTGGATAACCATTAATATCAAATTCACTTCGTTCCGTATTATGGGCTCTATTCATAAGCGTTAGATCATTTGGATCCGCTACTAATAAATTTGAAGGACCAGTTTCTTGTAATAAATTATGCCAAGCAATTAAACGTTTACCGATTTCAGTACCACGAGTTTCGAAACCCTGTAAGTAAAGATTTTAAATTGGCTTATCAAACGTCAAATATATTTCACGCTGCTAATATAGTATTATAATTAGGGCCTATAATTAAAAATATGACCTTCAAGACAATTTCTGAAGGATGCCCTATCATTTTTTTTTTGGTTTTAATTAGTATGGCGGTGCATTAAGCACTCATATTGCCAGGATATCACACGTTTGTCCAGAGAAAACCCCCACCAAACGACCTATACCTTCATATAGGAAGTTGGAGCATCCGGACTTAATTTTATCAAAAGTATTAATGGTCTACACCAGAAAAAAGTTTCGGAGTTTTAATAGTCTCCACCAGGTTATATCGTGAGTATTTTATGGTCTCCACCAGTTAAAAACATAACCTCACTTTGAGGTAAAACTAAAGCACTCGTTTAATGAAGACAACGTATAACTTAGAACAGTTATACGAAGTAGTGCATTAAATTAGTGCGGGGTGAGGAGTAATTCTGTAGAAAGCCCAGCAACAAGCACAAGCCTGACCGTCCTTAAGAAATAAAAGCGATGACGCGAGAGTTGTTCCCCAACACAGACCTGTCATTATCAAAATAGGTAGACTTATAAAAAAGTGTTGCCGATATTTGTCGATATACTGGGTCATATTCGGGTAATATGTTCGTATGGGTGCCAGGCGAAATAATGTAACGAGTTAAACCATTTTCAAAAAGCTTCGTCATTTGGTCAACAAATTCGACGTGAATCGTGCGCAAAAGTATTACATAGACACTCAGATGGTCAAACAGACGAACAAACACAGCCAAATAGACTTAGAAAGTTAGCCGATTCCTTTTAAGTCAGGTGTAGGGCAAATATTTTTGGCTGTTAAGAACATCAGTAAAAACGCATAATACCCTCCCCACTATATTGGTGTAGGGTATAACAAGTTAGAATGCTGTGCCGAATTTTATATACCCTTTACCATTGACTTTAAATTCAGAATTTTTCGTAATATTTTCGCATTTCGTTTATAAATTGTTTCCCGTCACCCAGCAGTTCGACGGGACAGTCCCGAACTGACCACTTAACCTACCACTTGTGTTGGCCCCTAGCCACCTGACTACCCAGGTGACCGACCATTTTAACATGGGCTTGTCCTACGACGAAGTCAATCGTCACTCTACACCCTACACAGAGCTAGTAAAGAGACGATTGTCTCCGCTCTCGCTTACAAAGGGGACACTAAAGTGACGACTGTCTTCATTCTCGATTACAAAGAGTTTATTTCTGACGAAAGATATTAATGGAACTAAAATTTAAAAATTTCAAGTGTCTACTCTCCAGAATACTATGGGACAATAATGTGAATATTGACCCAAAAGTTATAAATTTGAGTCAACCAGATGGTGGCATATTAGAAGAAAGTAATAATCATTTCTCCAAAAGATGGGTAAAATAACTACTTTCGGAAGTACAACAAAAAAACAACTTTTAAGAGTATAATCTCAAGATTACTTAAGGACAGTAAAGAGACGACTGTCTCCGCTCCCGCTTACAAAGGGGACACTAAAGTGACGACTGTCTTCATTCTCGATTACAAAGGGTACATTCGTGACGATTGACCCAAAACATACGAATTACGATCATCCAGGTGGGTAACTATTAGTGGAAATTACTGTCTTACTGTGCCCAGCAGTTGGACTCTTTGTCCAACTGCTGGGCACTGTGACAAAAAATACATTCAAAACAATCACAAATACTAAACGCTATTGTTGTTGTTTCCAGTGGGTTACTGTTTAAACATAACAATTATAACAATAATATAACAATTGTTATAAACAAGCAAAAACATTGTACATATTGTGAAAATTTCAAACAGAATGACAAACTTATTCCTACATACAGACATAGAATGTATGTATATATGTACTCTTCTCATGGTATAACAATAACTAGCTTTATTCCATATTACTTAATATGACTTACCAATGTTGGATCTGTAAAATCTGGTAAATTATTTGTAGTTAAGGATACAATAATACAAGCTATACATAGAACGGCAATAAAAACAACCATTAGATATGGCCGACGAACTAAAACATTATAATACCACTGCATTTTTTTACTTCTTATAAAACTTTTACATTTAATATCAAAAAGTCCTTTATATTTTAACAACTTCTTGTTTCATTTTTTATTATTTTTATTTCCTCTGTACATCATATTGTTGAATAAATTCCTTATGATTATAGGGAACTGCTTTTTTGGACAAGGGTACTCATTTGGTGTCTCAGTGTTTTTAATATTTCTATTCCTTTTTGTTTCTCCTTTTAATTTTTGTTTTTTTCTCTATTGAATTTTTTACGCAAATAGTTTGCACTTTTTTTAAATTGTTGCTTGCGTATATTTACATTTTAATTCATTATATTAATAAAACGTAATATTAGTTGCATTAAATTTCAAGTGACTTGATTAATTCACATTAAGTTAAATATAATTAAATCCCAAAATTTAAACAAGTAAAAAAACTTCCTATTTTTATTGCTGAAAATTTTCTTTCTTCCTTTTCGTATGTGTTCATTGCATACTTAACAAGGTTCCAGAATTTGAGAGCAAACGCAAGATTGTCAAATGTTTATATAGTGTTTGACAACCATACGTTTCAAGACTGTATACAAGTATATGTAAAAAAAATGTAAACAATGAACAGCTGAGCTAATAAAATTATCTTTTATTTAGAAATCTCTGTGTATTTTAAGTGGGATTTATGAATTGACTGTAAAATAATCAAAGAATATTTTTTTGTCAAAAAAAAGTCGAAGTGGAGTTTGTTGTCTCAACAAAGATGATGGATTTTGTAAAAAAATCGAAGAATCGATTTTTCAAATAAAGGTCGCTAGAGCTAAAAACTTATATAAATTTCTGTTACAAATATGAACCTTAATTTACATAAACGTTTTGAGATTTTTCTATCGCTTAACCAAGGTCTGGCAACTCTTAATAGGCAAAAAGCGGCTATCAGCCGTCTTCTAAAAAAACTGTTTTGCAACAACTTTTTTTTGGAAACCAGTACATTATTTTGATTTTCCAATTTAAATTGAATTAAATATCTTGCAAAATGTTGAGACAGTTAAAATTTATACTACAACGTTATCCACATCGAATGGCAGCGATGACAGTGCCAAGTGGAACGCAACAAATAGTTGAACGAACTAATTGGAAAACCTACTGTACGGATAACAAAAAATCTTCCAAATTGAATGAAGAAACTCGTGAAGCGAATGATGATAAAAATGAACAACAACAACAAACGAAAAGAACACCTCCAAGAACATTTGTTCCAGCAGTTAGAAATCCATTTGCATCAGCTTCAGAGAAAACGAAAGATGTTTATTTAAGCATGGTCAGTATATTCACCGAACGTGATGTACATCGACGCAATCATGTCGAATTCATATACGCCGCTATGAAACATATGTCCGAATTTGGCGTAGAACACGATTTGGAAGTATACAAGGCCTTGATTAATGTCATGCCCAAAGGAAAAATGATACCGAAAAATTTGTTCCAAGCTGAATTCCAGCATTATCCCAAACAACAGCAGTGCATAATAGACTTACTCGAACAGATGGAAGATTTGGGTGTTATGCCCGATTATGAAATGGAAGCCATGTTATTAAATATTTTCGGTCGTCAAGGCCATCCGTTGCGCAAGTACTGGCGCATGATGTATTGGATGCCAAAATTTAAGAATGCCTCACCATGGCCTCTTCCCAATCCAGTCCCAGATGACACCCTGACAATTGCCAAATTGGCCGTGGAACGTATGTGTACTGTGGATAGTCGTTCACAGATTTCTGTATACGATACGAAAGATGTTAAAGATGCTTTAGATCAAACGTGGATTGTCAGTGGTATGAGTTGTGATCAAGCTCAACTCTTAAAAGATCATCCCCGCAATAAGGCTTTATATATAGAGGGTCCGTTCTTAATTTGGCTAAGAAATCGATCTATACATTATTTTACCTTACGAGCCGATCCCGATATGGAGTTTTTGAAAAGTCTAAACAACCAGGAAGTAGATGAAGATGGTTAGTAATGTATTGTCAACTGTTGTAGGTTATGTTGTACTTGAAATATTATCCTTTAGATTGCAATGTGGTTCTTCCATTAAAACCATATTTATTAAATACTGTTGAAATATTTTAACGACTCAAATTCTGTAGTTTGGTTCGTAATTGATCGAATCTTTCATAGAAATTGTTATACAATACGTACAAATGGGTTTAGTATCACTTTTTATTTTTTTAATTTCATTTCAGATGTTACACGTCTAAATGTACCATTGTTTGGAAGACCAACCACCAAAAAACAATATCAAGTTGGCAAAGTTCGTTCAGTACATCAACAAGATGATGGCACAATTTTTGCCATATGTGCAACTGGAACATCAACCAAAGATTCCCTTCTATCCTGGGTACGTTTATTAGAAGTTAACGGCAATCCATCTTTAGGTGAAATACCCATACTATTTCGTTTTCATTCGAAAGTTGGAGAAAAAGCCATACAAATTGAAGGCCAAACGGAGGGAATCAATGTACCGAGTAAAGATAACAACACAACTGAGGACTTAACGAGATAGCAAACTGTTTTAAAGCGTTAAATGTTAATAGAAAAACACTGTTAAAAATTAAATATTTTAATAGTTAAATACTATTATGAAATTTTGTTTATTTTTTTAATGTTTTATTTAAATTATAATTAATTTATTTTTATTCTTTTTTTGAACACAAAAAATTAAAGAGAGCATTGTGTAAATATATGGGATAAAATTCAAATATTGTAGAGTCATATACGTAAATGTAATTCTATCCTTTTATATGCATACAATTAATTATTGTTAAATATTAATTTTGATAACAAAAAAGAATATGCTTTTAGGAGAAATACTTATTTCATTTAAGTACATTTTTTATTTCATTAATAGAAAACGATGACAAATTAAATTATTATTTTGAATATATGTTTGGATTCTATTTTGAACTAAAATTTCTCAAACGAAACAAAAAATTCATTTAAAATACATGCTAGGCTAGTCTCTTACAATGAAAGAATGATATGATGATAAACATAAAATATATACATATATGTTATTATGTATTTAAATAAAAAATATTCTATTCAATTTAATTCTTATAATTTGTCTGTATTAATATAAATTAAAAATCACAGTAAAAAACTGAAACAACAAAAATAAAAAATACTTCATTAATTCCTTAATTTACTGAAAAAAATATTAAATATTTATCAGGATCTATACACAAAAACCTATGTATGTATGGTATATATTTTTACAACTTTATAAAAAAGAGAAACATTTCTAAAATGTGCTTAAATCGCTTATTCCTTTTAAGGTTAAATAAAAAATAATTCTATACTAAAAATATTCAAGTCCAAAGTGAAAAAATTATATTTTTTTCTACAATATCTGAGGTACAATTTGTTTGAGGGATTTCGAAATGTAGGCGTTTCTGTATAAGTTAAGAGTTATTTTTTTTCTACTTAGTTAAAATGTACTTTGTAACAATTAAAATTATTTTAGTTTTGCGGTCGTTTTAACGTTGTCCTATGGCTTTGTTAAGGGGAAAAACTTGTGTTACCACGCCTATTCCTTTGTTAGATCCTTCGCGGAATAGTACTCGCATGCCGGGACGTACATACTCAGGATGGCCAACGAATTGAAACATCACTGATGCACTGTCATTAGTGCCAATTTTTTCGCCGCCCATTATGCCGCGTATAATGGCTGTTTGTCTTATACTACCAATATGTACAGTTGTCTGGAATCCCACATAAATGGCAGTAGCATGAAATAATACCGATACTTTGGCCTGTAAGAAAATTTATTTAATTAATAATAAGAAAGAGCAATGTTTAAAGAAAGCATCTGAAATATTTAGAAAATTCTAGATATATTCCTGTTATCCCTTTATATATACCCATTTTGCTTATTTTTCTCTTCTCAAAATCATCCCTGAACTCTGGGGTTTCTAAAAAAATATTTTTGCCAAACATGACAGGCGGACATTGCTAAATAGTTATCGCAATCCATTTACTAAAACTAAACCTTTAAATAAAAACTATTTTTCACTAAAATCTAGATTTTTACCAAATACAAAACTTTTAAACTATACATATATCAGACACTAAATTTAAATTTTCACAAAAATCTTTGATTTTACTAATAAATCTATATCTTTACCCAAACATAAAATTTAAAAACTATATACAGATTTAATTATTAAAAAAATATTTCAGTAAAAAGAAATTAACCTGGAAAAATAGTGTACCACACGGCTCATCGTCATTATTTCCAGAATCAGCTAGTAGAACCATGCCACTACGTAACGATGGTAATTGTTGATTTGGTGTAAACGATAGTGATGCACTTTGACCAGCCCTAACTACTCGACATGGTGCCTTATTACGATGTATAGTATGAACAGTAACTGAATGAAAACTACCGCAAGGTAGTGGTCCTATTTTCATGGGCATATTTTCTGTTAGGACACCTTTTACCAATAAACCACCCACAACTGGACCAACTTCAGATACACGAAATATTTCATCTATATGAAATTCACATGATTCCTGTTCAAGGCGTTCCTTTTCCGAATTGCTAACTCCAGGCGAAAGAACATAGAGAAAACGAGTGACTAGATTTAAGCCAGAGCCCGTTACATTAGATACACAGAATATGGGTACAATGTTTTCGGAAAATTGATTCGAACCAGCCGATATAACTTCGTCAGTGTTTGTCACAACAAACGGTACTTTTCGACAACCGATCGAGGTTAGCAAATTCTTAAGCTCTTGTATAGTTTGCTCGGGAGAAGTGATGTCTGTTTTTGTTATGACCACAAAGAAGGGCATATCCAAAGCTCGCACAATTGATAAGTGTTCTTGACTAGTACCATTAAAGCCACCGCCGGCGGACACAACTAGCATGGCATAGTGTGGTGAATATCCAGATAAAGCTTGAACTGTGGTGCGCATGTAACGCCGATGACCGGCCAAATCCATAAATGTCACTAGTTTTGTAGAACGATCACTAATTTCTTCTGCTGTCATCATTTCATTGTATTTGTAATTAATTATATTTCCTTGGGCATCAAAACCCAGAGTCTCATGTGAAATACAGGATGTGCGACCCGACTGTATTTCATGCATATGCCTAAACATATTTAAACGTGCTCTTCCTCGGCCATTGTCAAATTCACCTTGCGTTAATACACCCAATAGTGTGGATTTGCCAGCATCTGCACCACCTAAAACAGCTACCCTCACTTCAATATTGTGCTGATCATCTGGTATTTTTCGCACCAAAACTTCAGCTACTGATCTGCGGCCTGCCACATATTTTCGCCTTAATACCGATGTACTGGCGCCCAATTTATGGGCCATTTGTTTAAGCGTACAGAGAGATGCATTCATGTCTTTCTCATTGAGACCATGCAGATGACCGGAATCAGATACCCCTATTTCATAGATGGCTTCGCCATGTCCCTCTCTCAAACGCCATTTCATCTGTGTTACCAAATGTTCAAATCTTTGTTTTGACGGACTTATTAACTTTAATTTGTATTCAATATTTCCTAGTTGTGGTTCGGGTGGCAATATACCTTGATCAAAATCAATTATTATTTTTTTATTATTGCTGCTATTGTTGTTGCTGTTGGAATTATTATTGCGATTATCCAATTCACTTTCACTGCTACTGCCGCCAGAATTGCCACTTTGACCACTACTGATATTTGTATTTGAATCACTGGAATTACTGTTACGTAAATCGGGTTCTTCATCAAAACCATCATCTGGTTGATTTGGATCAAAAAGACTCAGAAAAGAGTCCATTTTTTTATTTAATTATATGTTTAAAGTTGTTTGATTCCTTTTTGTTTGCTGAAAGTAATAAAAATGCATATGAATTCATGTGTGTGTGTATATTTTAAAATATGTATGTAATAATTCATATAAATTTATTTATTTACACAAGGCGTACGTCGATCAATAACAAAAATCATTTGTTTTAATTAATTGACCACCACTGCATTCTACTACCAAAAAAAACACAAGTTTTTGTAAACAAATGTATCCTCTTTGTTAAAATCTTTTAAAAATTGGCTTAAGACTAGAAAAAACGGAAAACTACAAAACAACAATAGTTTTTGTTTAGTATAACGTAAAGAAGAAAGAGAAACAAATTTGCAATGACCTTGAAATAAACAAAAAAGTGTTTAGATGGGATATTTTGTTTTTCTTCTTTAATCTACATTTGGCCATACATACACATTTAGTATTCCTTATATGTATGTCTAAAATTATTGCCTTAAAATGGTAATTTAAAAAAAAAATATGCAAAAACTTTTAAGAAATACACTAGGGTTTTTTTTATATTTTTTTATAAATCTATTACAAAATCTTCACAAATTGTTTACCTTATAGGTATTTGAAATATGTTTTTATTACACTTTTTTTACAAAAAATAACCAAATTTAAACACGTCTTTAACGGTAATATTTTAATAGTTTTGTATCAAATGATTGACTTTAGTTCTAACGTCGAATTAAATACAACGTTTTTAACTTATTTTTACTAACTTTATTATTATTATTTATATAGTATGTATCTTGTACATATTTTGTTAGTATGTTTTCACAGTAATTTTTTTCTTTGGCTTTTTGTAGTTGTCTGGCGAAGTGCTGCGCCAAAACTGAATAAATTGTTCATGTATGCATGTTGGAAGCCTTCGCACAAAGACAAAGAATAAAAGTACAAAAACAGAAAAAAACGAAAGAAACAACAGAACGTACGTAATAATGGTAATAGATGGTGTTTAATCAATGAACGACTACCAATATACTCTATTAGGTGTATTTCAATTTTACATCTGATTTTTTTATTTTTAAGCATAAATATAAGATTCCTTAATATTATGAATAATTTGAAAGCTTTAAATATATAGTACACAAATATTGGACAAATCCAGAAAATCATTTTTATATATATACAGTTGTGTTCAAAATATAGGAGTGAAAATTTGAAAAATTTTGAAAATAAATTTTTTACTGAAAGATTTACATTTTTAATTAAATATTTTTATAATTTATTTATTTAACTAGTTCTCTAATTTTTTTAACCGTTATTTTGAACGTTGAAGAAATTTATATAAAAAATATATATTTTTCTAAATTTATATACAAAATCTATTGTTCAAAATAATAGGAGTATTCGATTTAAGTTCAACTATTTTTAAAATAAAACAAAAACGAAAGCACTTTCATCTAAAATATTACTAATTAATGTGTGCCAGTACAACATCAGTCATTTTTGTAAAGATTTAATTTAGAATTTGGATTTATGAACCTCTGGAACTTGATGTCCTTCCGACAACGGTTTTGAGGGGCTTAATGACACATGTCGTGGCCGAATATCAACAAATATATAGGAATTTATTCAGAAAGCCTTAAATGATGTTATACACGAGGTCTTTTAACGATTTGATTTAGCATCAGTAAGTCGACAACCATGTAATGGCCTACTTCCTATGGAACGAGCTTCCTCCAATTTAGAATCAAAAATATTTTTATACGACAACACCACCATTTTATCAAATTTGTTTATTGGTAATATGAGAGTATATCTTGGACTAATATGTGTACCTACAACATTTGGGGTACGATACCATTTTACAATTTATTAGACCATACCCTTTTTGTCAAGACCCATCATAAATCATTCCTAGTATACAACTTCCTTGAAAGTTGGTTAGAGATTAATATTTTTCGTTTAATGGGCTTCCAATGTATTTTCTGAATTCATTTAGATTTATAAATATAATAAAGGCCGATTGGAAAAACTCTAACACAATAATTTCATAATTGATTTTCGAATGCAAAGAAATAGATTTGGATTAATCAGATATATCTAAAGATGTTCTGATGACTCCTTTTTTGCAAGTTCTCGGATGTTCTCGATGCATATATGAATGTATATACTTAATAGAGTTGGTATATAAAATTGTAGATATTACAAATTTAATTACAAATTTTAAAACTAAAGACGTTCATACACAAGTAAAAAGCGTATGTTTATATAACGTAGGGTGAATATGGTAAAATTAACAAACAGCTGGCACTATACCTTAAAAAATCGATTCTCTTTCATAAAAATAAATACTAGATCATACTTTTGTACATAATTTAATAAACCTGTTAAAATTTTTAACAACATAATTTATTCTTTTAAATTAATTATATGTATTTTTAAAAACTCTTAATACATACATATCTTATCCAGATACCCACATTTATGTACATATGTATGTAAGTATGTACCTATCTTGTTTGTAAATATTTGTTAATTTTTGGCTTTTTGCTATATTTTTGTCTATTGTTTGTTTTTATTCATTTTTTCTATACATAGTACACTACAGATGTATAAAATATGTTATGTATGTATATACATATATATATTACATACAAATGCATAATATAAAAAAAAGCTTCACGTAGTCAAGCCAAAAACAAAATTGTTTATCAACAAAATATCTATATAAGAAAACAAAACAATAAAGACACGAAAACATGTTTAGATTTTTATAGAAAACATTTGAGAGGGAAAGGCATTCATTCATATGCCTTTCCCTCTCAAATATCATAAGAACTAATTTGTGTTGTTGGCACTTTTAGTTTGGAAATAACAAGCACAAATATTTTAGCTTTAATATTTTTTTGATAAATGTCATTTTAATATACCCAGCATACGAAAAAGACAGTAATTTCCAATAATAGTTAACCACCTGGATGATCGTAATTCGTATGTTTTGGGTCATTCGTCACGAATGTACCCCTTGTAATCGAGAAGGAAGACAGTCGTTACTTTAGTGTCCCCTTTGTAAGCGGGAGCGGAGGCAGACGTCTCTTTACTGTGCTCAAGTAACCTAGAGATTATAATCTTTAAAGTTGCTTTTTTTGTACTTCCGAAAGTAGTTATTTTACCCATCTTTTGGAGAAATGATTATTACTTTCTACTAATATGCCACCATCTGGTTGACTCATATTAAAATCTTTCGGGTCAATCGTCACATTATTGTCCTTCGTATTCTAGAGAGTAGACACTTGAAATTTTTAAATTTTAGTTTGATTAATATCTTACCACCTGGCTGACTCCAATTCGTATGTTTTTGGTCTTTCGTCACAAATAAACTCTTTGTAAACGAGAATGAAGACAGTCGTCACTTTAGTGTCCCCTTTGTAAGCGAGAGCGGAGGCAATCGTCTCTTTACTGTCTCTTTGAAGGGTGTAGAGTGACGATTGACTTCCTCGTAGGACAAGCCCATGTTAAAATGGTTGGTCACCTGGGTAGTCAGGTGTAGTGGTCAGTTCCGGACTATCCCGTCGAACTGCTGGGTAATGCATTAAGTATTAATGTACCAATGTACAAATACACGCATGTAATAATATGAACAGGAACGTTTACTTAAAAAAGGAAGTATCAGACTGATATCAGTTTTACTTTTTTAACTAGAATAATTTCCATTAAGAAGTAAAATGTAGTTCAAATTTCCACACTACAGGTCACGAATTACTATGGTAATACCTATCTTGAATGTTTATAATTTAAAAAATCACATTAATGCTTTTATTTCGACCTTAACTGTAAATATTTTTTTATAATTTTAAAGTCGATTTCGTTTATATCGGTATGTATGCAAATTTCTTACCAAAATATAATCAAACATAAACTCTACTTACAACAAGTTGTGCAATTCCAAAATAGTAGTATTTATAATTCGTGCTGTGTGTATTTGTTGATTGAGTAATTTCTAATAACGATTGCGTGAGATTTGTTATTGCTTGTCTGCAAAATTCTGAAAATTTTGTGCACACAATAATTTATTTCACTAATTCAAAATACATTCAAAAAATTAATTTGTTTATTTCTATAGAAATTAACTAAATTGTTTTAGATTTATTTAACTTATCATAATTGCTAATTTTAAATAATTATGTATATTTTTATTTTAAATGCAATTTCTGCATAAAAGTATATTCCTCTTACATCGCGTAAAGTTGACAAACTACTATTTATTTAACAAAAATTTTTACTCATTTTGTCATTGGTGAAATTCAAAAATATACAGTGTTACCACATTATTTAAAATTAACAGTCACATATCATCGTTACTCCGAAAAAAATAATTGTGTTTTTTTCAGTAAAAAACTTTTATTTTGTAATTTCGCGTATTATTTTAAGCATTTTGGAGCAATATATTTTTTATATATGACTATTCTAATTAAACATTTTTTAATATTTTGAAAATACACGCGCATAAAAAAACAACAGCTCAGAGTGCGGTTATATATCATTCCATGATACAACAGCTAAAGAAAGTTTTATTAATATTTTTTGTTGAGTTGTAATTCAGGTCTGAGTTGGGGAACAACCACAAAGTATATACCCTGTGGAACAACTCTCGCGTCATCTTTTTTTTCTTAAGGACGGTCAGGCTTGTGCTTGTTGCTGGGCTTTCGACAGAATTACTTCTCACCCCGCACTAATTTAAAGCACTACTTCGTATAACTTTTCTAAATTATGCGTTGTCTTCATTAAACGCGTGCTTTCGTATTACCTCAGAGTGAGGTTATGTTTTTAACTAGTGGACACCATAAAATACTCACGATATAACCTGGTGGAGACCATTTAAACTCAAATATTTTATGACGAAGACCATTAAAACTCTAAAACTTTTTTCTGGTGGAGACCACTAATACTTTTGATGAAATTAAGTCCGGATGCTCCAACTTCCTATATGAAGGTATAGGTCGTTTGGTGGGGTTTTCTGTGGACAAACGTGTGATAACCTGGCAATATGAGTGCTTAATGTACCGCCATCCTAATTAAAACCCGAAAAAAAGAAAAATATTTTTTGTTTGTGTGAAAATCTTGTAGGTTTTACCGTTTTTAACTTTTTTGCCAAAAGGCGATTGTTCCATGTCGAGTTGGGAGTCATAATTCAGGTCTAAGTTGAGGAACATCTTTTGCGACATCGCCATTATTTCTTAAGAGGGAGTGTATTACTTCGTATAATTGTTTACATGTTATGCGTTGTTTGCATGGATTGCATGCTTTTGTTTAACTTACGTCGATTGAGGTTATGTTTGATTAAATTGGTGGAGACCAAATAATACTTTTGGTTAATTAATTGTTCGGCGCTCAAACTTCCTATATAAAAGTATAGGTCGATTGGAGGGCTCTTTCCGAACCAATGTGGGATAACCTGGCATTTTGAGTCAAAAAAGTCGAGTTGATACCATATAAATTCGACTTACAATGATCGAAACACTATTGTTCAATTCACAATCGATATCGTATCGTTGTATGTCATAAAAACTGTTCAAACTCAATTTTTTGAAACAAATCAATAATTAAAATATTACATACTACGATACAACCGTACAACACCGATTGTGAATTGGACATATATAAATTTTGTGTACAAAATTTTTCATCAAAATTCAAATATTCGAAGTTAATTTATAAAATCTAATTAATCCAAACATAACTTACAAAACCCTATTAAAACTTATCCCAACTAGGTAATCGCTGTACAGTATTTTTATTTATTCAAAATATTATTACCGTATTTTTATAAAAGATTAAACAAGCAACATAAATTATAGATAAATTTTGTATTTATTAATAAATAAATTAGATATTTTAGATATGTGTAATTAATATTTTTAAAACTTGTTTACTTATATATTAATTGCCCCTTTGATAACCAATGCCGCTACAGGATATACGAACATGATTGTTGTTCAAAGTCTCAGTTTGAAAGCGTGCACTAGTCATTTTTTCAGCTACATAAATAGCGGTTAATGTATGATTCGTAAGTGGTCCAGTCAATATAACGGAATTTCCTTTAGCCAAAGCCATATATATAATCAACTGATCCTGTACATACTCATCTACACAAACTCGATTCGTTATTAGGTTTTTCAATTTCTGAGCAGCTGTAGCACCCATTTCATTGGCATCGACTTTCTTGCCACCTAAACTGTCCGTTCCTAAAACGCACTCTGTAGATGTTATTGCTGCTAGGATACATCCGGAACCGTTATCTCTTGCCATTTCGTTAGATTCTTTATACGATTCTATATGGCACTTTTGACATTTTACGGATTGCAGTTCCTTTTGAGCTGAATTCTTCATATCATCAGCCAAGTGATTGGGTAAACGACCGGCAACAAAGCACCAGCCAACTACTTCTTGCAAATCGCCGAAATTCGTAATGCTAGCCGCCTGGACATTTCTAATGTGAGGTATAAATAATTTACAACGTCCTCCGCCACGGGGATAATAACCACGCTGTATAAGATCAAAATCGAAGGATACACCAAATTTTTCTAAATTTGGTCTTAAAACTTCAGTCATAAAATCAACTTGTGGAGCCATACCAACATTTGTACCTCCAACAAGTTCGAGCTCCGAATCTCCATCACCAAATAGCAACACGGGCAAAGCGCACTGCAATACAAGTGTTACACTAGCAGCTGTTCGGGTATCCACAAAATATTTGCCGGCCTGTATGATGCCCGGACTAAATTTCACTTCTGTTGATTTCAATTCGTTGCCGCTGACTTTGGCTTTTGTTATCTGTGCCAGTAAATTTAGACCAAAAAGATGTTGATTGGAGAGACCAGGATTGGGTCGATTTGCTCTTATATTTATAATACGAACAGGTCGGCGCAGAATGCAGCTGAGACTTAAGGCATTACGTAGAATCTGACCACCACCCTCCAAGTATTTACCGTCAATTTCCAAAAAATCACTATCGGACATTTTTGCAAAAAGTCGGCACCCAAAATAGGTTTATTACTTTAAAGGTATATTTAATAAATAACAAATAAAAAAGACTATTTAAATACAACATGATGATTAACTTTAGTAATAAATGTTACCATATCACTGCTAAAAGAGAATTTCACAAAATCGCCAAATTCTGAATCATCTAACAGATAAAGTTTGTGGTAATTTTTAAATATATTGTGAAATTAATTTTAATAAGTACATTATTATTCTTTATTTTTTTATTTTACCAGTTTTAAATTATATTATGCATATATAATTTATATTTAGCAGCATTTATCGGTCATATCATAAAACAACATGCTGCATAAGTGCATTCTTCGATATTTTATGTTAAGAAAGTTGGCAACGATGTTTAATTTACAACTCTGTGTTTTGTTTTTGCAAGATGAATTTTCGCAAGGTGTTGTTGCAGCAAAACTAAAATGTCAAATACAAAACAGTGTACACTTAATAAGGTAGCCTCGTCCGCACAGCTGATCATCAGCTTTTACAATCTTATCTGTCAAAATTCCTGTTTGTTTACATAGAAAAAAAATCGCAAAAGGTGTAAAAATTTTAAAAAGTAAAGAAAATTATGGTTTTAAAGGAGTTTTCTAGGTCAATCGTGATTAAATGTCTTTGTTATCTTTCTCTCTTGATAAAAAAAATCAGTTTCAACTATTTTTAACACGACCAATCACTTTTCACAAAAAACACGTTTAATTCGGAAAATTGGTCTTCCCAATAGATATAGTTATGATTTTCAGACATTCCACGTTTAATTAATATAATATATTAATATTAATAGTTAAAAATTTAAATAATTGCTAAAAACTCATATTTTTATTGTGTTTATTTGTTGCTTTTTCATTCTACACACACAGCATTTTTTTTGACAGATGGGATTATTCTACAATAACAAATCGCCTGTTGTTTTTGTATTGTTGTATTTGTTGTAGCGACGAGGCTACCTTATTAAGTGTACACTGATACAAAATAAGCAGCCAAAGAATAAATGCTCATATGTCAAACTCTATGTATAAAAAAATAAATGAATTAGTCTGGGTTGTATCTAAGGTTATCATATGTAAATTCGACTTGAATTTTTGTTTGTTTGCATTTTATTTTCTATAAAGCCGACAGATTATACATATTTTACTAAACTTTTAATTCAATATAATTGTTTTTATAAAAAATGGAAAAGTTGAACGCCACTTTAAATGCGGTAAAAGCTTTGCGTTCAAGTGTTCGTCAGTGTTTCGAACAATTGGCTGATGGCACAACAAAACAAGTGGATGGTACTGGTGTCGAACAGTCTGAGGAGAGCCGCAACAAATTTTTAGTTGAATTTCAGGAAAACTATGGAAATATAAATCAACAATTAAGGTTGTAATGTCTACGCTAGTAAATTTTAAGAAATAATTGTATTATATTCTCTACAGAGAAGTAGAATCGTTAATAAATGGCTTGCAAGTACCGATGAGCCCTTATTATTTGGGAAATACTACCTATTTGGCTCAGGAGATAACACAAGATCGTCAAGCTATGTACCCTCAATTGGTTAACAGTTACAAATGGATTGATAAGGTTATACTAATGGTTTTAAAATTTATTGCTTTGTTTAAATAATTTATTTTTATTTTTCAATTCATTATAGGTTCACGAGCACAGTCTTTTAGCTTTTAATAATTTAAACTTGAATAACTTGAGAAGATCTTATACATATTCTCAAAAAAGAGGTCGTGTACAATACACGTCATGCAACAATACCGATCCAGAGTAAGTGTTAAGTAAAATTAGCAAAGTCTTCTAGTGTGTGTATCAAATTAGTGTTAAATATTATTAGGACTCCGATCGAAATGGTTTGTAGTTATTCACCCCTTTTTATACCCTACACCACTATAGTGGGGAGGGTATTATGCTTTTATATTGATGTTTGTAACATCCACAAATATTGGTTCTAGACCCACCTTAAAGTATACCAATCGGCTCAGAATAACTTTCTGAGTCGATTTAGCTCTGTCCGTCTGTCTGTGTGTCCATGTAAATCTTGTGCGCACGCTACAGGTCGAAATTTTTCAAGATAGTTTGATGAAATATGGCACATACTCTTTTCTTGGTTCAACGCTATTGAAAATGGTTGAAATCGGTCCATTATTTCGCCTAGCCCGCATACAGCCGTACCGAAATTAATTTTGTGAAATAAATCAAAGATTCTTAAAATGTAAAAACATATGAAAAAAGATGTAAAAAAGGAAGAAAGGTTTTCGTATTTTCGGAAAATTAGAAAAAGCTTTTTCGTAAATATTACTAAAGAAGAGTAGTTACGATATATTCACCAAAGGTATTCCAATAAAAAAATGAATCGTAAGAAAAAGAAGAAGCAATTCCATTTCGTTTCAATGATTTACGAACGAATGTATTCTGAGTTGTAAGTTGTTGTTTATGTGGCGGAGAGTCAAATCGAAATGCAGAATACCAAAGTCTACTTATGTATGTTTTTATCTGTTTTAGCAACAATCATTATTTGCGATCCCTGATATAAACAATTGTAATATGGTATTAACCTAAATTTTTCATTCGTTACACTTTTAGATTCATCGATAATCTTTTCAATAGTGAAATTACTCATACAAATACCACCTACAAAGTTTGTCGGCCATTCAGCTCTAATGCAGTAGTCATTGTAAGTTTAAATTAAACTATAAATAAATCATTTATAAAAACAAACTTTTTTTGATAAAGGCCACAATAAGTCATGTTTTGAAAGCGGCTATAATCTGTAAAGGTGTATTAATTGAGTGGGTGACAGTGAAGGGTTACGATGAACCATTAGAAATCGAAGATCTTTGGACTGAGTCTCGCTATGAAGTATTTCGCAAAGTACAAGAGCATACACACTCGGCTATGTTGCATTTCTTTTCGCCAACACTGCCTGAATTGGCCGTTAAGAGTTATATGGTAAGTTTTTGTTAATTATTGTTAATGAAATAAGTAATAATTTTTTTGTTTAACTTTGCAGACCTGGCTTAACAGTTATAGTAAATTATTTTTGGAACCTTGCAAGCGATGTGGAAAATATGTATCGAATGGTTTGCCACCGACTTGGCGTGATTTACGAACCTTAGAACCATTTCATGAAGAATGCAAGAATTGTTAGGTTCTATCAAACATTTAGTAATTTAAGTTTAGATACAAATAAAACAACTATATATATTTTCATTTGTATGAATGAATTGATGTGGTTGTATTATGGGAGGGGGATAGTAATTGTAATAATAATAATGTTCTTTTTCTGCTTAGTTTTTCTCTTACACAACACAACTATTTTTTTTTTCTCCTCTTTAGAAAAAGTGTTATTGGTCAGATTTAAGTCTCATCTTATGCCTATAAGTGGTATTTAGGCCGAAGGGGACGGTTGTTTGGCCATAACACTTTTATATGATTTGTTTTTATTTTTCCTTTTAGTTTTTATTAAATGTTGTAGTTGTGGCCGCCAAACGTCGTTTTTCCAAACACAGGCGTGCGAAATTTTCACGCAATGTTTCGCGTAATTGCAAACGTTTTTGTTGAACCTTTTCACGTTGGCACTGATATTCTAAGACCACCTCTTGAGGAATGTAACAGTTTTCTTCGTCTTCATCATCGCCATCGAAATCGTCCTAAATTTATAGAAATTTTATATATTATATAAATATAGTTTAAAATTATACATATCAGTAAAAAAATATTTCCCGAATAACCAGTAAGCAGACAACTTTTATAAAATTGCAAATTCTAAAAAAGAATAATTCTAAAAGAATTATATTTAGTGCAGTTTTATAAAAATTGTATGTTACGAAGTATCAACTTAAAATCAATTAGTGTCAATAGTCGAAAAATAGCTTACCAACATTTGTTGTAGACTCAACGTATTCATTTGATGCTGATGGAAGAAATTGCATGAATCCAAGCCAAAACGAAATTCAAATGATTGATCACAATTATGATCATTTAAATCATCATTATCGTCATAGTGATGGTGATGGTGTTGTTCATTATCTAAATCAGCCAAGAGGCTACCATCCGACCAGGAAACTTCCGAACCCTCTGACGTGTCCTCGGGCGATGAGACAACACTAGAAGTACGTGAATTGCCATGAGATAAAGGTTCGCTGCCATAGCCCGAATCCTTAATATCACTTTCACATGGACAATCTGACTGAGGTGAATGACAATCATTACATTTAACTGTATTGGCGGTTGAGGCATTGATTGTATTTTTATTATTAATCGTGGTGGTTGTGTTAATTGATGTAGTAGTTTTAGAAACGTCCTGTACATCTGCAGAAGAATTTGATTTTAATTTATCCTTCTTTTTGTTGTTGCTGTTGTTGTTAGCAGAAACATTATTTTTCTTTTGTGGTGTTTTAAGTTTTTGTTTTTGCTTTTGTTTCTTCTTTTTCTGTTGCTGCTGTTGTTGAGTTTTTTGTTGCTGAACAGAAGATTGTTGCTGCGAATGATGTTGATTAACATCGTCGTCGTCATCTTCCTCACCACCAACATCTTCATGAGTTTCTTCGAGATGATCACATTCAACACCTGCGTCTTCCTCAATATCTTTCTGGCCAGCAGTTAAAGCTTTCCTATTTTTATCTTTCTCCTTTACGTTCCCTTTAAAGTCTACGACTTCTACGTCACACACATCATTACTCGACACAGAGTTTTCATGCGATTCCTCATCGTCTTCCTGCTCTTGATGATCATCGTCATCGGCTCCTTCGGAATTTGCGTCGTTGTTATGATCACACATGCGATGGGAGTTTTTCTTCTCATTCTTCTTCTTCTTTTTCTTCAATTTCTTTTGTTCGCGCTTGTGTTCTTTGGCTTTTTCGGCACGACTAATCTCCTGATATAGCAGTTCCAAATTGCTGATACCCTGTTTCTTTTCCACCGACATGTCAAAGCTGCGACACAGGGCATGAACACCAACAGCGGCTAAAACTTGACAGGCACGTTCCTCTTCCCGTAAACTTACATAGACACGACGCAGACGTTCGTACATAATCATGCCAACACATGTCAGTACCTCTTCCTGGGCGATTTCTAATGTTTTCGCATGACGTTCACGTAGTTTCGAATAGCTGAAAACATAACAAAAGTTTAGCTAACAAGTTTTATAAAGAATATTAAATAAACTTACCTTCCGTTGACTTCGGGTTCGGCGCGCCTTATAAGAGCGTCGAGAAAGTCGATTTTATTCGTGAAAACATGTATGTGCTTGTCGGGATGACACTTTTTAATATTGGCATAAAGTGCCGCGACATAGCCCTTCTCCTTCGTTGTCGTCTCACCCACTAAAATTTTATAAGCTTTTTCGATCTGCAAGAAACACAAAAATACGTTCATAATTGTATACTTTGGTGTTCACATTTACACACCAACCTTTGTACGACAACCGTTGCAAAATTTATGTTTCTTCAAATAATTCTCCAGCACTTCATGCAGTTCTTTCGTTTCGATAACAGCCAATTCATCACGGCAATTATGCTTCATGGATGACCACACTTCACGCCATGTTTCCGAAAAAGGTTTCGAACGAAATGCATCCAACGAATGTAAAACACAACGTGTCTTATTACGCAATTTACTCTCTAACAAATTATTTAAAATCTCATGATGACGATAGAGCAGGGTTCCCAAGGCTTGTGGCGTTTTCATTTTCTCCTCTGTTATACTAAGTACACCAGAGTTTTTGAGTACCAAAGGATCTAGAGTTGGTTGTCCAGAAATAATAAGTTGATAAAATAAACGTTCAACACGACGTCGACAGCCAACACATTGTACACACTGATTAAGTACCGATACAAAAGTATTGCTGTTTATTTCCAGGGATGTACGTAATTCCTCACTTGTCAACAGATTAAATTTGCGTGTAAATTCTTCCAGTTCCTTACCGCGAATATGAGGACTATCGATACACAGACCTTTGCTATTTAAATCCATAAGCATCTTAAAATAAATGAAAAGAAATATATGTATATAATAGTTAATCGAAATATGTTATTACAATTGTTTCAAGTTAAGATTTCGAGTTATTAGGTTAGGTTATGTTATGCAGACTGCTTACTGACAAGAGTAAGTCTTTACTTGGGTCCTTTAAGGCCCCTTTGTAACGTCTGTAAAGAGAAGAAGATTTGGGATATTTGGAAGGAAAAATAGTGGTATGGACAGTAGTAAAGATACAGAATAGAACATATAATAATAATAGAGATATGTAATAATAGCGCATAAAGATAAGGCCAAGACTATGTTTCAAGAAACAAAAGATCGTAGTATGTAATTAGTTACACACCCACTTTGACAATTTCAAGAATGCTAGTATACACCCAGGTTAAACATCTGATAAATCAGATAGATCAGAGAAGTGAGACGAGCCCAGCGCCTGATTCCGGAACGATTGCAGGGCCGGATAGTTACACAGAAGATGGGTAATTGATTCCTCCTCCTCATTATGACAGCTCCTACAAAAGTCATTATATGGAATACCAATACGTCTAGCATGGTTTCCGAACTTTGAATGACCGGTAAGAACCGATAACAGAGCGCTAAGACACATTCTGTTTAGCCCTATAATGTAGGATGTTTTATGAGAATCCATACGAGGCCACAGTAGCCTAGCGATCGAGCAGGTGTGCTCCTGAGACCACCGTTCCTGAGCTGATCTAAAGCAATAATCAAGTATTTGTTTCTTGATGACCGTTAGGGGGACACCACAGAACTGGTCTATATCCAGTATGGACATCCTCGTACCGGCTTTTGCCAAAATGTCAGCAGTAGTATTGCCAGTTATATCCCCGTGTCCTTTGACCCAAACGAGGGTAATTGTTGAATGTCTCGCCATCTCATTTAGAGACGCCCGGCATTCTTGGACAATTTTTGATGTAGAATACTTATTACTTTTAGTTATTTAATTAATTATTTATATTAATTTTTATTTAACAAGCTTGACTATAGGCCACATGAGGTTAGAAATTTATAATTCCATTTTTAACTCCAGTTTATATTTGCATTTTAAACAGTAAAATATTATATCAAACAAGAGTTGTATTGTATAGTTTTATCCATCATCTTACAACTTTATTTAAGGAAATTGTGTTGTAAATTAGTTCATTATTTACAATGATATATTAAGTATTTATATTTGAGCGGAATATTTGTATTTAATTAATATTTGTTTAAATTGTTTGACCTAATCGGAAACAAAGTCCAATTGGACATCATGCTGTCGAATTTTAAAAATTGAATAAGAAAATATTAAGAAATGCTGAAATTGTAGTATCCACTTTATAACTTGCCCCCTGTTGTAAGCTAAAATAATTTTTAATAAATTATTTTGAATTTTTAAATAAATTTTACATTTCAGGAAATATATAAAATTTGTGTGATATATTTTTCCTCTGCTTTATATATTTTACTAATTAACACAATGAATATTTTTTTTAATATTTTAAAAAAAGTGCTTGTTGTTAAATGTGAATAAATGTACTAATAACACTTTTAAAACTCTGCTTATACTATGTAACTTCTAAAAAATGTGTGTTTTTGAACCTGTTTTAATTTCTGTTTTGCTGCTTTATACTACTGCATCTTGGTGGTCAGAGTAAAATAATAGCAATAAAATAGAAACACACATTAACAACTAAAACTTGTAATAACAAAAAGGAAAACATTCACGAATAACAATAAAGAAAGTTAAGCTAATATTTATAACAAATTAAATAAAAAACTAATTGAACATCATTATTGCTGCATTAATGGTTGATTATGAGGGCGTTTTTACATGCTGGGAGTTAGTAGGCGTTAGATTTCTTATCTTAAACTCGAACATTATTTAAACAAGATTATTAATAATGCATGCGAAAGTTGTAAAATTAAAAGAAATATTATGTACTATACATTAAAACATAAAAATTTCTAATAAAATCGGCAAGAAAATACTGCTAGCTGTTGCGACAAGAGATGTGATAAACAAATTAATATTCAAGGTTCTTTTTTGTCACTAATAAATATATGTATAGAAAAAAAAAAAACAAGTAACAATTATGGTAGGGCATGCCCGGCAATATTTTACCCTATGTTAAAAGAAACTGAGAAAAGGCCCAATATGGGGGCTAATTTTTAGAAAACTTTATATAAGTCTCTGGATAGCCGAACATTATAGAATTGCATTTTTTTTAACAAATAATTTTTTGGTTCAATTATCAATAAACTAACTTTTTAATGAAAACTTTTGATTAATTGGATCAATTATGGATCATTTCTTATAAAATTGATAAGATGCAATTTAGATTCAGATGCTAAATTCCATAAAATTTCTCTATGAAAATCTAAATGTAGGTTGATTACTAAAAACGTTTAATAATTTTTGACGTTACATGCTTTAATGCAAACGCATAATACCTTCCTCGTACTAGTGTAGAGTATCAAAAAACCAAAACAGAAGTGAAGCGACATCGAGAATTAAAATAAATATCAAGTCTAATCAACGCGTCAGCTGCACCTTAATTTAAAAGGGTGGTGGTGGTGGCAAATGGGGCGCACGCAAATGCTGGTCTTACAAGCTTATTAATTTTATTTTTTCTTCAAAATTATTTATTCCATTACTTTTTGCATGCTTACCACTAAATTTTCATCTCCTGCATTCACGGGTAATTGTCTCCGGCCGACGTTTAAATAACTTTGCAAATCCTCCGTTCTGTAGACGTAGGTTAGACGCGCCATGTTTTATTAATAAAAAAAAATAAATTTCGGTCGCTTATCGTTTTGCTTTCTTTTTCTATTTTTTTCCACTTAACCACGTATACTTTCAGCTTTCTTATTGTTTATTGTTAATGCAATGAAATTATAATTACATTAGTTGATTTTTTAGTTTTCCTATGAAATTTTCTTATATTTTAAAGTTATTTTAGAAAATTTTTCCTCTTTAAGTAATAAAGAAAAACCGATGTGAAATTTGACAAACTCGTCGTCGTTCAGCAATCTCTTTTCTTCTTTTTTCTTTTGATCTCACATACATGAAAAGACGTGTTGCCACTCTTATTCGGGAAGAATTGTGCAACTCTGTTATAGCTTAAAATACCATTAAAATATAATTAAATAGTAGATTTATGTAGGTTAATTAGTGTTAAAAGTTTTTTTGTTTAAATAATTAGACATTCTTAGAGGAAATGTTGCATAAAATCAGAGTAAAACAGAAAACATATGTGCTGCATTTTACATTGAAAAGTATGGCATCTTTATATAAATCAGTGAAGTATTTTAAGGTACTATATGTAAAGTACAAAAATAGTGTTGCATTTCTGACTTTTAAATATTTATATTTTTTATATATATTATATATATTATCTTTTAAATTTTTTTCTTTATGTCTACGCAGAGAAACTTTTGTTTCAGCAACTACGTATTAAATGCAATAATTTGTTTTTGAACGAATGAGATGAATAATAAAATAAGTTTCCGAATACAAGAAACTCCGTTCCACAAAAGATGAATTTTATTAATATCTCTTTCTCTCACACATATAAAATTAAAAGATTCCAAAAAAGTTTCCCTGTTTAGACCGATACTTGTGCCATCGCGACACATCGTTTATAAATATAGTTCAAAATTATGAAAAATTTGATTTTGAGCCGCCGCCAATGCTTTTGGTTTCAATCGCCGTTGTAATTTGTTATTGGTATTGGAATTTGCGCGCAGGAAAAAAAAACGAAAATAACACAAAAATTGCAAAATTTTGCAAAAAATCATAAATCCTCGGAAGGAATTTATTAAAATTTCATAATAAACAGAAATATACATAAAACTGCAAATAAGAAAAGGAAAAAGAGTTAAAAATGTCACAATATCATTATGTGGTCACGGCACAAAAGCCAACAGCTGTAGTGGCTTGTGTTACCGGTGAGTAAGTGGGAAAATGCATTTTGGACGCGAGTAATAAAGAATTTCTATTAAGTCTATTATATATATAGCTTCACCTTAAACGGGGAATTGATTTTTTATTATTGCTGTTTGCGTAAAATGGGTAGAATTTTAATATATTTTTTGTTTGTGGGTATGTGTCTTTGCAGGAAACTTTACTTCGCCCACAGATTTAAATTTAATTATTGCGCGTAATAGCCAATTGGAAATAGATTTAGTAACACCAGAGGGTTTGAGACCTCTTAAGGAAGTAAATATATATGGCCAGATAACGGTAATGAAGCATTTTCGTCCCCAGGTAAATTGAAGAAAGCAAAAACACGTTGTGGCACCACATGGTATGACCATAAATAATAATTTTATTTTCTTTGGTTTCTTAACTCCATTCTAATAGGATAGCAAAAAGGATCTATTATTTATACTTACACATCGTTATAATGTCATGATTTTAGAATGCTGTATGATTGGCGATCAGATAAAGGTCATAACTAAAGCTCATGGCAATGTCTCGCATCAATATAGTCCACCGACGGATGGTGGTGTTATGGCAGTTATAGATCCTAAAGCACGCGTTATTGGTATGTGTTTATACATGGGTTTATTTACCATAATACCCTTGGATAAAGAAACTAGTGAATTGAGAGCAACTAATCTACGGTAGGTGGTTTATATGTGTACTCTCTCATAAGCGGACACCTAAGGGACTGATAAATTTGTCCACTTATGGGAGGTCTCAGCTTATAAGAGTGATAAAGATTTGTTTTTATTATATTTATCTTTAAACCATTTCGTTCTGAATTCGATTAATAACATTCGAGAATTGAACAAGTGCTGCTAGTGGAAGATTACCTTCTGGGGTCCAACAGTTATCATCATAGGAGCTGTCTCTTTTCCCAAACCCAGATTTCTTGAAACAATTTTGTATTGTCTGTGGACTTACTTGTTCCCACGCTTTGTGTGTAAAATAAGCGACATCTATTTGCGTCTTCCATTTGCAACTAAATATTTATTTAAAATAACTATTTGTAACGACTTGATTTAGTGGCTGACAAAAAGCTGGACTTACTTGTTCCCACACTTTGTGTGTAAAATAAACGACATCTATTTGCGTAACGACTTGATCTAGTGGCTGACAAAAAGCTGTTGTATTTGGTGGGAAAAAATTACTTATAAATTTTTTAATTTCAAATCTCGAGGATGATAAGTCGTATAAATAGCACAACTTTCCGTTCTTGTATTTGCATTTTCCTATTAAACTGCACTAAAAAATTAGTCATCAATTCTGATGTCATCCAAGCCTTTTTATATGATCGCCATGTAACCGGTAAATTGTTTATGTTGATGTTGCGAAACGCCCGTGGCTTTGCAGCTTTTTCGGTAAAATTCATGACATCATTTTGGTTTACACTAGCGGCTTCTCCAGAAATTGTACGGAAGGATATATTATGTCGTTTTTTGAATCTTTCAAGCCAGCTAGATGATGCACTAAAATCGGCGAAATATATATTTTCTGAAATTTATTTAGCTCTGCTTCTTGCAAGAGTGCTCGACAGAGGAATAGCTTTATTTCGAGCCAAACCATTCGTAACACATTTTATCAATGCAAGGACCCTTTGGACTTAACATACTCCTTCTTTTTCTCTCTGGATTGACAATTTTAAAATTTGGTCTTTATTTTTTAAAATGCAAGCAGCTTGAGTTTGTTTTCATGACATTAACTTTTTCTTTAATACTTAACGCAGCTTTAGGCATGGCAATTTCAGAATGTGTAGATTTCCGTTGGTACGGAAAGAGCCCCCTAATCGACTTATACCTTCATATAGGAAGTTGGAGCCCCGAATAAATTATAAATCCAAAGTATTATATGGTCTCCACCTGTTCAATTTAACATAACCTCAATGAGTTAAGTTAAACGAAAGCACGAAAGTAAACGAAAAACAGTGTTGTATTTCTGTAATCTGTCCGGTTATGGAAAAAAATCTCCTTTGGTATGAAAAATGTACCCGCGTCCTGTTATAGGAGGGTTTTCCACTCAAAAGGAAAAAATTATGGGACGTGTCCACTTTAGAGAGGTGTCCGCAAAGAGAGAGAGAGAGAACACTATAATATAATAATGCTATACGATAATCAAATTTGGTTTTTATCTTGCAGCATGGACGAATTGAATGTATATGATGTGGAATTTCTTTATGGCTGCATTAATCCCACTATTATTGTAATACACAAAGATAACGATGGTCGTCATGTTAAAACCCATGAAATCAATTTACGTGACAAAGAATTTATGAAAATTGCCTGGAAGCAAGATAATGTTGAAACAGAAGCCACTATGTTGATTCCCGTACCCACACCTTTAGGTAATTAGCTTTAAATTTAATTTACATACACTTTATTTAATTAATTCTAAAATTTAGGTGGAGCAATTGTTATTGGACGTGAATCAATTGTTTATCATGATGGTAATAGTTATCATGCTGTAGCTCCTTCAACTTTTAAGGTATTATAATTTTAATTATATTATATTATACACTAATGTCTTTTTTGCATTTCAAGTGACAATATGCCCAAATTTTGGATTATGTTTAAAAAAATATATTTTTATTTTTTATTTTTGTTTTAGCAAAGTACCATTAACTGCTATGCACGCGTTGATAGTAAAGGCCAACGCTATTTACTTGGCAATATGTATGGCCAATTGTTTATGCTGTTTTTGGAAACTGCCGATAATGGCAAAGGTTGTGCATCGGTACGAGAAATAAAAGTAGAACTTTTGGGTAAGTAAATACAAATATTAAAACTCGTAAGTTACCCTAAGCATAAGATTAATTTTTAACAATTTCCAATTCAAGGTGAAATTTCAACACCGGAATGCATAACATATTTGGATAATGGTTTCCTCTTTATTGGCTCTAAACATGGTGACTCTCAATTGGTACGTTTAAGTACAACACCAAATGAAAGTGGTTCATACGTTATACCCATGGAGAATTTTACAAATTTAGCACCGATATTAGATTTGGCTGTAGTCGATTTAGATCGTCAAGGACAAGGTCAGATAATAACCTGTTCTGGTACATTTCAAGATGGTTCTTTAAGAATTATAAGGTATTTACAAATTTTTAGCAACATATTAAAAACAGCAAACAAATGTAATATTTTTTTTGTATTACACAGAATCGGTATTGGTATACAGGAACATGCCTGTATTGATTTGCCCGGCATTAAGGGCATGTGGTCCCTTAAGGTAGGCATAGATGATAGTTCTTTTGAGAATACTTTGGTGCTGGCATTTGTGGGTCATACACGTATTTTGACCTTAACGGGTGAGGAAGTCGAAGAGACCGATATACCCGGCTTTTTAAGCGATCAGCAAACTTTCCACTGTGCCAATGTGGATTACGATCAGGTAATGTGTGTTATAGTTTAATTATTATAATTTTTTTTATATATTCTACTTTGTTCTGTAGATTATCCAAGTTACTCCCTTAACTGTGCGCCTCATTAAAAGTACTACCAAAAATCTTGTCTATGAGTGGCAACCTAGCGCTGGCAAACGTATTGGTGTTGTTTCTTGCAATGCTCAACAAATTGTTATTGCTTCGGCCCGTGACGTTTTCTATTTGGAAATTGAAAATGAAAAACTTGTGCAGGTTTCACAAAAAACATTGGAATATGAAGTGGCTTGTTTGGATATTACTCCTTTGGGTGATGGTAAAAATCGTTCAGATTTAGTAGCTGTTGGTCTATGGACTGACATATCAGCTGTCGTTTTAACTTTACCCAATTTGGATGTGTGTCACACTGAAAAATTAGGAGGAGAAATTATACCTCGTTCGATTTTGATGACCACCTTTGAGGGCATTAATTATTTATTGTGTGCTTTAGGTGATGGTTCCATGTTTTATTTCATTTTAAATAAGGATAATGGTAATCTTACCGATAAGAAAAGAGTCACTTTGGGTACACAACCCACTACGTTGAGAACCTTTAAATCATTTGCCACCACCAATGTATTTGCCTGCTCAGACAGACCCACGGTTATATATTCATCCAATCACAAATTGGTATTCTCAAATGTGAATTTGAAAGAGGTCAATCATATGTGCTCCTTAAATGCACAAGCCTATCCGGATAGCTTGGCCTTAGCTACTAAGAACTCGGTTATTATTGGTACCATTGATGAAATACAAAAGTTGCATATACGCACGGTGCCTTTGGGAGAGGGACCACGTCGTATTGCCTACCAAGAGAGTTCTCAAACATTTGCCGTAGCCACCATGCGTATTGATGTCCAGGGGAGAGGTGGCCCTAAACCCACCAGAGCCAGTGCTTCTACTCAAGCCCAAAATATCACTTATGCATCAAATATAGTACCCAAGCCTGGAGCTTGCAATACAGCTACAACTAATGCTGAAATCGGACAAGAATTGGATATTAGTAATCTTTTGATTATCGATCAGAACACCTTTGAGGTTCTGCATGCTCATCAATTTATGCCCTCGGAATCGATTATGTCCATTATGTCTGCCCAATTAGGAGATGATCCGAATTCGTATTATGTTGTATCTACCGCTTTACTATATGCCGACGAACCGGAACCTACAGTTGGTCGTATTATAATATTCCATTATCATGATGGAAAATTGACTCAAGTGGCTGAGACGAAAATCGATGGTGGTTGTTATTCGATGGTTGAATTTAATGGCAAAGTTTTGGCTGGTATCAATAGTTTTGTTCGCCTGTACGAGTGGACAAATGAAAAGGAATTGAGAATGGAATGTAATATACAGAAGAACATAACTGTATTGTGTTTGAAAGCTAAAGGTAAGATATATACATTTCACATTTCAATGATTAAATGAACATTTTCATAACTTAATGAAATTCACCACAATTTTTTATAAAATTTTTCCATAAAAAGAATTTAGTACAAATTTTTTTCTAAACAAAATTCATTACAAAATCTTTTCTAAAAAAAACTTTCAGGCGACTTTATTCTAATTGGCGATTTAATGCGTTCGATGACCTTATTGCAACATAAACAAATGGAGGGCATTTTCATTGATATTGCCAGAGATAGTGATCCGAAATTTATGCGTGCAATTGAAATTTTGGATGATGATACATTTTTAGGATCCGAAGATAATGGCAATCTTTTTGTATGTCAAAAAGACAGGTAATTAAATCTAGATATACTTTTCATTATTACATCAGTTCAAAACTAACAAAAACATAAAAATTTTCAATTTTTTTCTAGCGCTGCCACAACTGATGAATTACGTTCTGAATTACCCGAAGTGGCACGTTTTCATTTGGGTGATTATGTTAATGTTTTTCGACACGATTCGTTGGTCATGCAGAATGTTGGCGAACGTACTACACCGAACCAGGGTTGTGTCCTGTATGGTACTGTTATGGGTGCCATTGGTATTGTAACTCAAATACCACAAGACTTTTATGATTTTCTTCATAGTCTAGAGGAACGTCTTACAAATGTTATTAAATCAGTGGGTAAAGTTGATCACTCGTATTATCGCAGTTATCAGACTTCACAGAAAACAGAACCTTGTGAGGGTTTCATAGATGGAGATCTTATTGAGAGTTTTCTCGACTTAACTCGAGAAAAAATGAAAGAATGTGTTACGGGCTTAGAGGTGAGTACATTTATTCTACTTATATATAATTTTTTTTAATTGGCTACGTACAGATAGATACATTCATTAAAATCGTATTAACAAAATGTTAAAAATGCATTCGCTAACAAAATCTTTGTCATATACATTACAATCAAACTAAGATTCAAACATTATTTTTTCTTTCTTTGCGCCTTTCAATTCCTCGTTGCAGATAACCATGAATGGCGAGAAAAAAGATGCGGATGTCGATGATGTCATTAAAATTGTAGAGGATCTTACAAGAATGCATTGAATAGTATTCTTTATTAGAAACAGAAAAAAACATTTATTCACTTTGTTTTTCTTTTTTTTTCCTATACAAATTACCTTTTTCTAAAGATGTTCCTTTTTTGAAGTTTTCAAAAAAAAACTGATTGTTGAATTCATCAGTTTTCTCTGTTTTTTTATTTTTGTTTTAAATACCTTTTTTTTTGTTCCGCTTTTTATATTTTTTCAAACTTTTATTTTTGCTTATTTAATACTCTCCTTTTTTATATAACATTATATACTACACTTTATATAATTTCTTTTCCCATTGAAAGAAACCAGGTATTTAAAAAAAAGTAATGAAACAATTTCTAATTACCATTCGAATTGCAAGGGAATGTATGTTAAATACAAAACAAACAAAAAAATACGCCTGTAATCTATAATTAAAAACTATTACATATTTCTACAGAAGAAACATTTAAAAAATATAAATATTATTAACAAAATTATTTTTAAGGTAGACTTTAAAAAAGTTCTCTACCTATTTACGATGTTTTTTGTGGCACTATCCGAAATAATAAAATATCAAAAAAAATATATAAAAATATTATTTCTTTCTTTGTGTTAGTGTAAATCCAAGTGTTAAAAAAAGTTAAAAGTTTTAAAAACAATGTGAGGAGTTTCCAAAAATAGTGCTTCGATTTTATTATCTGGAGTTGGGAATATTTTAATTAAGAAACCTAAAATGTAATCGATTCCTTTTTTGATATCGAAACATCAAAAAAGGAAAATTAAGATGAATTTTAATGGATCATATAGAAGGTAATTCGGCACCTGGTTAATGTTTCTTTTACACAGATGCATTGAGCTTAAATCTCATGAATTAGTCTTAGGTCACAATCGTCCCTGTTGTGCGCTACTTAACTTTTCTACCAGAGTCTATCATAAACCTACCTGTTACACTAACCCCGTACATACAACAGAGCAGAGTCTAACCCAAACCACACAAACGTTTCCACGACAATTGGATCTCAGGTCCGGAACGACCCATTTCTCAATCGGCCAAAGTTTGTAAACTCAGCAACAGCTGTATCAACCGCAAGTTTTTTCCCCAGGGAAGAACATCCAGTTACAGCCAACCTGTTACAACAACCACAACCCCGTACATACAACTAGCGCCGTACAATGATCGAGCCGTTTTACATTAACGGATCGAAATTACAAATGTTATTAAATCAGTGGGTAAAGTTGATCACTAGTATTATCGCAGTTATCAGACTTCACAGAAAACAGAACCTTGTGAGGGTTTCATAGATGGAGATCTTATTGTTACAACAACAACCACAAACCTACCGGTTACACTAACATACAACTAACCCCGTACATACAACTAGCGCCGTACAATGATCGAACCGTTTTACATTAACGGATCGAAATTACAAATGTTATTAAATCAGTGGGTAAAGTTGATCACTCGTATTATTGCAGTTATCAGACTTCACAGAAAACAGAACATTGTGAGGGTTTCATAGATGGAGATCTTATTGTTACAACAACAATCACAAACCTACCGTTTACACTAACATACAACTAACCCCGTACATACAACAAGCGCTGTACAATGATCGAGCCGTTTTACATTAACGGATCGATCATTGATTTGACTAGAATATCGACTAGTGCCCTTAAATTAAACATAACCCAGACAATCACTCTATGTCAGCAGATTTATTCGCAGAGTCTCAAATAATCAAAGCAGTTGGATTGGAACCACTGTTATTTCTTTTGTTGTTGCATCGTGCCGGGTTGCTAAATAATATTTCAATGTTGTTAAAATACAAGTTTAGATCCGTTAACATAAAGTATTTCTAAGACATATGTAATACTTTTTCTATATTTACCATCAAAAATAATTTTGCAATATTGATTTTGTCATTTTGTTTGCAATTCACTGAAATATTGGTAAAATAATCACATTCTAGCACCTATATGTTCTTAAATGATCCAATCATTTCCGTCGCTAAAACATTCGATAAGATTAATGCAAGAGCGAATGGAAATGAAAATAATATGCAAATAATTCGCATTTGTGAGCTCAAAAATCTTGCTTATTCAAAACATCACTTGATAACACGAACATTTTGTTACGAAGTATTCGCCAAAAGTTAGCGAATGCAAGAGCGAGCCCATAAATCTTCCTTATTAAAAAACTTCGCGTGATAACACGAACATTTTTTTACGAAGTATTCGCTAAAACATTCGCTCATATTTAGCGAATTCAAGAGCAAATGCGAATGAAAACGTAAGCAAATAATTCGCAAATGCGAAAGTGAACATTCGTTATATCTTCAATTAAGTTGATATTATAATATTAACAGATAAACCTATTTAACTATCTTATTGATATGAGATAAGTCACGCCCATCTTTTAAATATTTATTTGAAGATTTGAAAGAAGTGTTTCTATTATATAGAAATTCACACTTAAGTTACTAGTACAAATATGATCAGTCCTTATTGATATGGGATAAACCATATAATTTCACAGATAAACCAATTTAAATATCTTATTGATATAGGATGAGCCACGCCCACTATATTTGTTACTTCCATGTCCTAAATATTTATTTGAAGATTTGAAAGAAGTAAGATTTCATATTCAGACTTAAATTATTAGTACAATATATGATCATCCCTCTAATGCTAGTATGTATATTTTTTTAAAGGGATGTCAAGGTTTAACGGAAAAAAATTTAAGGACTCTAGCTTTTAGCTAGAGTCTGCTACTGATAGTCTGTTCATTTTGAAAATTTTTACATTAAAAAAAATTAACAAAAAGTCTTAGCCTTTGGAATATCGGACAAATGTAGCATTTTCCAAACGAAAGAAAAATTCAATGCTTGGCCGCCTACAGTACCTTGTGTTAAATTAATATTTTCTTTAATATATCTAAAACAGAGAACATTATTAAGCAGCTGTAAAATGGATTGTAAAAATCTAAAACTTTATAGTCAAGAAGTAATGAAAAAGAAACCAAGGTACTAAATAGACTTAATAGTACTTGTATTCTAAAAGTTTAAGGACAGTGGAAGGAGTTTAAACTTGTTCAAATAGTATATAGGACAATACCATGCCGGAATTCTTTAGATTTTGCCAGGATGTTGAGAAGCTGGAAACGTTTGGACGCCTACAGTGTCTTGTGGAACCTGAAACCAATCTAATAGTGCCGATTAATTATGTTAAACCAACAGTTTCTTTAATATATCTTAAATAGAGAACATTATTAACCAGGGGTAAAATGGATTTTTAAAATCTAAAACCTAATAGTCAAGAAGTGATGAAAAAGTATTTAAGATAATAATTAGACTTAATAGTTCTTGTATTCTAAGAGTTTAAGGACAGTGGAAGGGGTTTAAACATAACATTGTTCTTTCTATTAGTATATATGACAATACCATGCCGGAATTTTTCAGATTTTGCCAGGATGTTGAGAAGTTAAAAACGCTTGGATGTCTACAGTGGCTTGTGGAACCTGAAACCAATCTAATAGTGGAGATTAATTATATTTAATCAATAGTTTCTTTAATATATCTTAAACAATATAATCAAATTTGTTCACAATAAATAAAAATAAAAGATCCATTTCGTTAATAAAATAAATCTATTAATATATTTTATTAAAATATTTAAAGAAAAATATTCATTTTGAAGAATCATTGTCTTAATACATTACACACATAATTTTTGAAAATTTTCAAAATAAAATGTCTCTAATTTTTTCTTATAACATCTGCACTCATTTTAAATAAAATTATAAAATCTCCCCACCCCCCTCTAATGAAATTAATACAAATTCCTTTATATCAACAACATTTATGCATCATTAAACCCAGAAGTATTAGAAAAAAGAATCTCTTAAAGATTTACACTTCTCTTTTACGATTTTGTGTCCACAAAACGATCATTAAGATAAATACATACAGCTAAATAGTGGGAAACGCCATCTTTAATTGAAGTCAATGAATTGACTAAATAGTGAAAATGATAATAATAATGCATACGAAAAATAAACGACGAATAAGAAAAAGATGGGAAGGAAGTTTAAATACATGTATATTGTATGTGTGTTTTAAAATGCATGAACCCCTAAATAATGAGGATGTCTTAAGAGCGGCTGCGCGTTAATAAATTATTTTGAAATGGAAATGAAACAACTGGATTTTTTTTGGTTTGTATGGAGCTTACGATAACAATAGAAAGAAACTATGTGGAAACGTACATACTTTACTATATAATCATGAGAAAGGAAACACTCGAAAAGGAATGTTTTTTTAAATGAAGAATAAACGATGAAAATGGAAGTTATTATTTAACAAAAATGAACATACATATATTTTTATTAATAGTGTTACTTTTTTAGTATAAATATGTATATTGAGACGAAATCAACCTAGTTAAGATAATAGTAGTCAAAATGAAACACAATTTCTCTAAAAATGTATCTAAAAGTGTTGAATTATTCAATGTATTTAATTAAAATATTTCAATTATAGCAACAGAATCTAAATATCTCTTGAGTTTTGAAAAAAAAAATGAATCCTTGATATGAGTGGGCATACTCAAACTCTACCTTGAGTTCTCAGACACTGAAGGAGTTAGAGATCAGAGAGGTGAGATCGGGAGAACTATTGTGATGGTGACTTACCAAACTATGTTGATCACTTTGATAAATTTGAGAGACTTAAAATAATGATATATTAAGGAATTGAACGAAAATGTCTTATAGTTTTCAAGCACTGTCTTCGGATAATTAGGAGCTATAAACTCTTAAGACCCAGCGACATTGACTGCAAGGAAGCACTTAGATGTAAATATTCGGAAAAATTGGCAGTGGCTGTCCGTATCAAGATCGCATTTTGACCAACTCTTATTAGAATGATAACTTTGTTGCGTTTTATTGGCAAATTAATAGGAATATTAAGAGCGATGAAAACTTGAGACCCAAGCGACACTGACTGCCAAAGGAAAAGCACTTAGACGTAAATATTGGAAAAAATTATCAAATTCAATAGCTGTGGCAGTGCGTTCCTTTACGGGAATATGATAACGTTGCTGCTTTTTATTTTGTCAATTTAATAGGAATATTAAGTGCGATGAAAATTTGAGACCCAGCGACATTGACTGCCAAGGAAAAGCACTTAGACTTAAATATTGGGAATGTGGAAATGTCTTTGCGTTCCTTTCCGGGAATATGATAGCTTTGCTGCGTTTTAATGGCAAATTAATAGGAATATTAAAAGCGATGCAAAATTGAGACCCCGCGACATTGACTGTAAAGGAAAAGCACTTAGACATTAATATTGGGAAAAATTGGTAATTCTATGGTAGTGGCTGTGCGTTCTTTTACGGGCAGTAAGAATAAAGATCGCAGATTGACAAACTCTTATTAGAATGAAACATTTGTTGCATTTTATTGGCCCAGTTAATAGGAATATTCTTTATGAACCAGATTCCTTTTTGTATGACACTGAGATTGTTGACCCTTCCTTAAATTCTTTAAGCTTTAAAGTATATGGATTTTAGTACAAGACAGGAAATTGAACAATGATTGCATTGGATAACCTGAACGCTTATTGGTCGTAAAGATAATTAGATGTGTCATCGAGAATCTTTGTCGAAGAAGTTGAACCCTCAAATTGCATTGAATGACACTGAGATTGAGGGCCCCTCTACCAATTCCGGTTAATTTTTATTCCTTAATTTTTAAGCATCAGGGACTGGGAGTAGAAGACGCGAAAGATTATATCTCAATATTAGTAGAGATCCATTGGTTTTCCAATTTTATGAAAGATGTATACTTCTTACCTGTGGGACACTATGGGTTTGGTTGTTGTTGTTATTGTAGCAGCGACACGTGTAAAGTCGGTGTAGCTGAGTTGACAATCCTTGGTCATTGTTCGTTAAACTTCTAGCCGTTTCGATGCGAAGAACCGATTGTCGTGGGAATGATAGGTTTGGTAGTCTGCGCTGCTTCCAGAATCAAGATATTGAATAGCCAGCTTGCATGAGGAAATTTGGTAAGTTTACGAGATTTGGTGAACTCTAACCTAATACAGAAGACAGACTGGTTGAACGAAAGCCAACAAAGAATAGAAGAATAGTTAAAAATCTTATGGATTACGTGGTATAAAAGATTTATAGGACGATTCGAGAGATATATTAACAAGAGAGGATGTTGAACACTCTTGTTTAACATTGAATAATTCAATACACATTAGAAAATTCGAAAATCACAGTCATTGTTCCCTAAGATTATGACAAACCTGCACGAATTGATCGCCAGGATTATTTAAAAATTTCCCGCACTCTATGAGAATAAGTTGAGTGTTTAAATATAAACAAACGAATGAATGACTGAGTGAATGAATGAATAATGTACATATAAAAACCAATCACTTCACTTAAATACACCAACACTTTAACAGTCATTCACTCACTTAACGTCAACGTTGCGCCCTCGCACTATTATTTAACTCAAAAAAAAATATTAAACATACACGTTTTCTCCTTTTGTGTTCTTAACTGCACGTGAGTATTGTTTATGTTGCTGTTGTTGCTGCTGCTCTGCAGCTGAACACATGCAGCGTTTTACGCAGCAGGATAAACCCACAAAACACACGTTCAACTTTGAGACAAGTAGTTACAAAAACAAATTTTAAAACACGTAATTCTACAACAAAATAACGTTGACCGCGAAGTTGACGTCAATAGAGGAGTTTTGTATTTTGTTTATTTTTCTTACTTTTCTCACTTCAAATGGATGTGTGTACGTCATATGGAATATGTACGTGTCGTTAACAATACTTTAGAAAATTTGTATATTCAATTAATCGTTAGCTATCTTTCTATCCAAATTTCTTTTTAGTCATATGAGTTTAAAATTATTTCAAATTATATAAAAGTACGTTACGTCGTAGTTAAATTTTGTATTTAATCTATTCGCTGCAGACGTCAACAGCAAATTGCTGCCATTCGCTGTTTTCGTTTGTTCCTTTAACATCCGTCTGCCGTCTTTCCTTCGTTCGTTCGTTCGTTCGTTTGTTGGTTCATTTCCGTTGCAATTCCCATTCTTTATACAAGTTCATTTATGAGAAGTTGAATGAATGTTCGTTCTTCTTGTTGTAAAGCGTATGCGTTGTTCTCCATGTTTTTGTTGCTGTTGTATATAGTAGCAATGGCTTTTTGTTGTGGATGTTGATGGACCATTTCATCAGTTTGTTTCATCTTTAAATATCCAATTGCGTTTCTTCATTCGTCGTGATTTGTTCGTGTCTTATAAAACGCGCTAAAATATCATTATTATTTTAATTAATTTAAAAAAAATTCTATTTTGTATATTTTTTTAAAGTTTATTTGAAAACAAAAAAATCTTATACATAACGGCAAAAAATTGTATCTACTCATTAAAGAGCTTAATGCATGGTAGAAAAAAAAATAGAGAAATAAAAACAAAATATAAAGAAAATTAAATCAATCGTTACTTATAAAAGTGTATTAATAATTGTGACGTTAATATTTTTTACGTACACATAATAAAATTTAGAAAATAATTAAAAATATCAGTTTTTTGTGAAAATGCTGTATCTAAAAAAAATCCTTAAAAATTTAAATGAAGAGCATTTAAGTTTAAAATAGAAAAAAAACTAAAATTTGTTATTGTGGCTTGTGAAAAAAACAAATTATTTTTAAATTTTAAAAATACAATTAATTAAAAAATATGCTGCTGATGTTGCCCTGCCTATAACAATTTTTTTTACCACCTGAACAAAATTTCTTATCTGGAGCAATTGGAATTTTTTAACCGGACAATTTTCTTAGCGGATATTTGTGTGCTGTTTAAAACAATTACCGGCGGCAAAACGGATACTTGACAAAAGTAAGTGCAAATTTTATTTACATATTTTTTTATCTAATAAGAATTTTTAGAAACCATTATAAGTTTTGCTCATTTACCACAAGTAGGGCTTAATTCAAATTTTGGGGTTTTTGAACTAAGTACTAATAGGCCAACATGTGTTGTAGTAAATTAAATAAAATAAGTCATTTAACCATAAACATGCGTCATCATATTTTTCCAAATAATATCAAACAATTTCATCAAAAATTCCTTTGTAATGGATCCCGTCGGAAATATTGCTAGTAATTTTTATTCAAAATATTGTGAAATTCCTAAAAAAAAATTATATTTTCAAAATTTTTTACATCAGGTATCGTAATATCATCGTAATATAACCGACGACACTAATTTTACACAAATTAAAAATATTGAAAGTAAATATTTAAAATGGATTTATACATTAGTTAGTTTAAAAGGAGAATGAATATACATCCTGTCCGAAGATATATACATAGGCCTCTTTCAGTTGTGCACTCCTTAACCAGTGCCTCAGATGGGCATTGAACCCAGTCTATGAAATTTGAACACTAACCTACCGCAGGTCAGGTTAATTGAATAAATTAAATATTTACTCCTTTATTTACAAACAAAAAGTTTAATTAATAAACGGTTTATAAATTAGGTTTTGCATGGAAATTTTGTTTTATAAACCTTTTATAAAATAAAAATATTGTTTGTGAAAAAGAGGGTTAATAAATTAAAATGTTTAATTAACTAATTTATTAATAAAAAATTGGATTAGAATAAAAAACTATGGCGACCATAGCTCTTTATATATATATATACCGTCAACCAGGCAAACAATTTGGGCGATATCAGGTGATAGATTGGATTTTAAGAAAGCTTAAACTAAATACTCTTCCAAAGGTAAGGTTTACTTCATATGGGTACCAGGTCACTCGAAAGTAGTCGACAACGAAAGGGTTAATGCAATAGCTTTAAAGGCAAAGGAGCTCGAGGCAGTTAACCTGACAAATGCAAAACCGTACGACGCAAAGAAAGCTGAATTAAAAATTGTTTCTTGTAGTAATGAAACTGATGAAAAAAGATGATAAATCTCCTCAAAATGAGCAAGTCTGACGTTAGTAGTCCAGGTATTGTAAGTGGACATACAGGATTACTTATTACAGACAAATATAGAAAGGAGGGAGAGGACAACTTCCTTCGCCACTGTCAGGCACTTGTCCAATTATTTTTGAGGTGAAGTTATTTCGGAAATAACATTCCTGACAAACACTGATTGAAAGAATCTTAAAAATTACGTCCATGAAACTGAGTTTATAAATATTGTAAAATAGTATTATTTCAGTGAAATTTTTCTTTTATATGAAAAGGTTCGATTGTGGCCTAGGTATATTTCTTTAGACCTAACATAACCTTTTAAAGTTTTGGAGATATTGCGTCCTTAAGATTTGACTTTTTTTGCAATATACTATACTGTACAACAGCAGGAAACATCTTTATTTTTGTTTGGTTATCTGAATGCAAATATATGGACTTTAAATTAACCCTTTCGGTGGTTATGTTTTAAGGCACTTTTTGAGTATAAATTTTAAGATCTTCCGTATTTTTAAAGTATTTTAAAATCAGACTTTAAGAATGTGTCAATAATGACTAAAAAATATTATTTTACTAGATCGGACTATACAGATTTAAATGGTATTGCAATGATATAAATGCAAGATGACATTTTACAAAACATTATTCATAAAAAATATGGGTGGTACTTTTTGGTGACTGTTTTGGAATGTCGAATATATTTAACTTATTTAACTCACTAGAGAAAACTCAAATTCAAAAAATGACCCTGAAAGGGTTAAAATCTATGTATAATTTCCTTTTTTTCGAGATAACCCCTTAAATGGATGAGATCCAAGCCAACATCGAATACAAATTTTCCGATATTGTGGCCGATTAAATGTTTAGGCATAGCTTTGTAGTTTAAACCACAACCACTGAACTGATTATAATAATCAGGGCAAGGGTTTCTATGCAAATGTCTGTTTTAGTCAGTAACTCAAAATAAATTTTAACTAGTTTTCTATTCGAAACAAAGAATTTGGTACAAAAAGGCATCGATTTGTTGATGCATATTTTCTTATAAATGCATAAATTGCATATATGTTGCATATTTCCAAAATTTTTACAGCCTATTTTGCATATTTTTTAATGTATCTAAAACAAACTGTTTTGTTTTCTCTGTATTTCATGTATATATCGAGGAACTATATTCAATAGTCTCTATCTAAAATAACACAAGTTTTCAGGAGAGCAAAAAAAAAAACTGTTTATCTCGCTAGTACGAGAAAATTTTTGAGTTTTTTCTTCTACAATATATTTTTACGACCATATTCTAAACCTTATATAAAAAGAATTTAAAATTTTGTATTAATTTCAAAATTATTAACAAATTTGTATCAGATAAAGATTTTTTTCTACGAATTTTTTTTCAAACCTTCAGATAGAGAGTTTTTTAAATTTAAATTTCGATTTATTGTTGCATATTTTGTTAAAAATGCATAAATTGCATATTTTGCTTTAAATTGCATATATTATGCATATTTCCAACATTTTTATAGCATATTTTGCATATTTTTTTTAATTTTACTAAAACACATTGTTTTGTTTTCTCTGTGTATTTTATATTTTTACAACAAATTTGGTATTTACATATTTAGATTTGTGGTATTATAGTACATAAAACAGTCCTTAAAAACCTGTATATTTGTTGTCAAAAACTTAAGATCTGAATATCTATTAATGTGTACCTTCATAAAGAAATATTTTTTGGTGCATATTTTTTTACATTTTTAGTGCATATTTTCCCATTTTATAGTGCATATTATAAGCGCATATCTTTAATTTTTTAGTGCATTGTGGTGATTATAATAGTTTTTTCCGTTCTTTCATAACAATTTAACTTTTTTCAGTTAGTTTTACTTAATTTTGAAATTTATTTATAATTACATATGATGAAGTTTGTAACTTTTATAACAAAACTTTTAAAATCTTTTATTGAAATTTTTCTACTACAATTTTCTAAAAAATAAACAAAAATATTAAAATTTTCAACCATTAACATCACTCTTAATGACAGTATTTATTTCCCTTTTTGAATAATTTTCTTTAATTATTATGAAGTATATATTTAAATACATTAAAAATAACCATAAAGTAATGCAATAAAATATTAAAATAAATTATCCGTTAAATGCAAAATGTATTTAAAGTTTCTTTTGGAATATGCAAAAATATATGATTTTCAAAGAATTGAAATAAAAAAATAAATTATTTAAAAAAGGGAGACAATTTTAATATGTATATATATTTTTTTCAAAAAACTCCAGACATTAAATAACAAAAAAATATGAATTAACTTTATGACAACAGAAAACATTCTCCTAATATACGCATAATTTTCTAAAGAAGAAAAATCAAAATTATGCACGAACACTGTCACAACACAGTATTACGACCGATTACGACAGACATTATTAAGTGAATGGAGTTTTGGAATTTTAGGAAATTTTTTTTTGTATACAATAATGATGACAATTTCAAGGTGTTAAGAGAGAAGATGCGCGTGGCTTTTAAAAAGACAGAAAACTAGCTCACAATAACTTAAATTAGTATGTGCGACCAATTGACCAACTCCAGAACAAATGGAAAGTGATGTTTTTTTTTTTTTTTTGTAATTTTGTTGTTATTTCTTTTCTGTTTGTTTGAGGATCTTTACACAGAAATCAGTAAGAGCTGTAAAAGAAAGGGATAAATCTGAAAAAGTCTAATAGTAAAAATTTATATATGAAAACCATATAGTTACAGGAAAGCTTTGGGAACTTATATTTGAATTTGTTGATCATAAGTTGTAGAGAAACCTCCATCGCCATGTCTGTCCGACTGACTTTCAAAATTGAGTTAACAAATTTTAGATAAAAGTCGCACAACAATTAAAAATCTGTTTTTTTGGGGGGGAAACTGAAAACTTTTGGGGTAGTATTGTGAATTTCTCTTCTGGACCTACAAACTGAATTATAATCCACTATTACCCAACTTGTAATTTTGTTACACTGTGTAATGAATTCTTTTAAATGTCTGTTGTAAAATAAAAAAAAATCCTAAAACTTTAACATGCAACAATGTGACATTTTATTAGTAACTAGGCAGACGACAAAAGAGCAGCAAAAGGAAGACGACGATGTTTTTGCAACGCATGTGTGACAAACAACAACAACTAAAACTAGGTACTATTAACATTAAAAATAATACAAAAATATAATATACATGTTGAGTGTTTTTTACATAGATTTCTTTAGAAATACATATAACTAAAGTGTTGCAAGTATACATACATACAATCATATACAAATGTTGCAATTGTGTCACACTCATCAAGAGACCAACCGACAGAACGGTCGTTTTCCATATATACTTTACAATTTCATGCTCAATCTACATAATTTGTTGTAATATGTATGTAATGTGATTGAGCCGCAAAACCCTCTTTAGATCGTTGCTAATCGTTTTAAACTCTACTCTACTCTAGAAACCAAATGATTTTGTTGTATTATTTATATGTTACTCCCCTGCCCCAGTAAATGCTTATCATATAGTAAATGTAGCGTCACAGTGTCTATTACGACAAATGATGAAGTATTTAGAAAATTACTTATATCTTGGAAAAATTAAACAGCAAAACAATAACAAAAACAAAGAAAACTTCCGTGTAATAGGATCTTAGCGTAACGCGTTATCAATGAGCCGTAAAAACGACACTTAATATTAGTTTGAGATTATTTTTTTTTGTTCGTTGTTGCTGTTGCTGGAGAGCATGAGTATGTGAATTTGAAAATGGAAAAATAATAATAAATCCATAAATAGAGTACTATTTGATTGTTAGAAATGTTGGAATTTTAAATCACTAAAAAACATGTCAGAATATAAAATTGATCAGTGTTTATTAAACTTTGGTTTTATAAATCTAGTTTCTTATATCCTCTCTAAGGCGATCTAATAATGACCTTTATTCTAACCGGTACGAGCTAGAGAGCTGAATATTTTCATTATAGAACATGACTTCACTTTGAGAGAATTTTGTTAAAAGTTTTAAAAAAATGGTTTTATTTGTAACTTCGGTATAAAGGACTGCCTACGGTAAATTTTCTATTTTCAACTGAAACTTTTGGAAATTTTGTATTATATTGATCCTTTAAATATGAAATTAAGAATGCAGTGTATGGAGTAAATGAGAATCTATAAAAAGTGAACCTTTTGGTACTTTTTCATTATTCAACAGGCACCTTTGGATTTTTCCACAATAATGAAACTATAATCAGAAATAAAGGATTTTAATAAAAATAAAATATATGTGTGAACAATTTGCTATTCAACAGTTACTTTCTGTATTTTTTATAATATTTAACCTAGGAACACACCTCAGCAAAAATACGAGGAAGTACTTTCAAAAAATAACATTTATCACCACTTCAGAAGTAGCACTAAGTGATTTTTTTTATTTATTTATGTTAATATTATTTCAGTCAAATTAGTTGTAAAAACATAAAAATTACTTCCTAAGAATGACTTCAGATGTAGTGAATTTGGAATCAAATAAAAAGGACATCCCTCCTATGACACGCCTGTCTTAAAATCATCACTTCTTCAGGTCTGTTTCAGTACTTCCCTGAGGATAATACTACTTCTTTTTCTGAGACTTTTTGGTACTTTTTGTTTAAATCAAGAAATATAAATAAACATGTTGATACTTTTTCGTTTTTCGACTTAAATTTTTAAAATTTTTCTTAATATTAAACCTTTAAATAATTGCACACCATTGCGTTCAATAAAAGGTAACTTTCTGGTACTTTTTCGTTTTCCAAGTGGTACTTTTTTGAATTAAGCGTTTAAAATAGTACCATTTTTGGTACATTACCGTAACAACTAGAATCACTCGACATCTTGTTGGTTGGTTGATTAACGTAGTAGTTTACTTCGCGCGCATAGTCAAGTAGAGTCAAAGATGACCTATCCCACGGTGGTCTTTTTCATCCACTGTGTAGACTTGACAACGGTCTACCATTGCCCATGAATCCTTCAATGAAGAAATCAGGAAGCAATTATTGTAAATGGACGGGTGGGGTGAGGCCCGCCGTACCTCACATTCATCCCGTACCATAAACAATTAATACCAACTTATTTCCACACTTAGTCCCACAGTCACTCCTTTGTGGGGTATTTGTTGTTTCGGCAACAGCACCGAACTTATACCGAAATATTGACATTACCTTACATCAGTCTTTTAACCGCAACTCACACTTCCCTCTTTTGGTTAAAACCATATTCGGTATAAGTGGATCCCAAAGGAACCTCAACCAACTGACTAACCAGGACATAGTCCTGCGGGCACTCGTAGTACCAGATTATGTGGTGCTTTGGTTCGACCTCTTTTCAATCTATGCAAGGACTAAGCCAGGCAGTATACTGTAACTAATTTTTTAGTCCCGGCTAGACTAGAGGTATTGGAAAACCCCTCTATTCCCCGGGACTGCAATAACACCAAGGTGGAGGTTTTACCAAAGTAACATGCCCCCGGGGGGATCAACTTGTCAGATGTAGTAATGTATACTACGTGACAAATCTCAAGATATCATTAAGCTTAGACCTAGTTATCTTACAAAGGTGAGATAGAATGTAACTGCTAAGAAAATGGGTTCTCTTAAAGGATAGAGCAGGGCATTCGTAGAGAAGATGGAAGACCGTTTCCTTCTTTTCCCTGTGTTTGTAATTGTGACATTGTAGGCGGAGCCCAAGCCGACTTTCATGTGTGCCCCGAAATCTTACTTTTCGATTAAAGACATGAAGAATTTTGCATAATTCTAAGAGTTTTTCAATAACTTCTTATATTTGGTGTAGGGAATTATATAGTCGGGCATAATTATATAATGTTCCTTTTCATACTTGTTTTACTGCGCATTTACTAACAACTTTATAATGGTTTAGAATTTCAAACATAATTTACCTAAGAATACGTAGAATAGTCTAAAAAACAAGTGCATATTGTACAAAAAGAACAAACGAAACTTTGTTATTTCTATTTAAAAACGCCTACTGGTAATTGTAATAAAAATTTCCATATAATTATTTCTTCATTTCAGTATAAACACATACAATTCCAGCATTTTAAATAAATGAGAATAAAGTTGTCTAAACTTGATTAAATTTCATAATAAACACAAAAAAGACGTAATTGTGTATGTAATTTTTTTTTTAAATTATTTTGCTAAGAGATCAATATCTCGATCAATCAGTTAGAAAAACTGATAAATAATAAAATATAATTTACCCTCTTTTTGTAAAAAAAAAATGTTTTGCTTCAAAAACCCTTTATAAAACTCCAAAGAAAGTATAAAAATAATAAAGAACATATTACATATAGAATAAATGTAAAGAATGCGGGTAGCCGCGAGTTATCCGATCTAAGGATAACAACAAAACAGGACAATAAGACAAGAAAAACAACAACAGGACAATAAGACAAGAATATTGTTGCAAAATCTTGTTATTGTCATCATGCGTTTATGCTTGATACATACATATGTACATGTATGTACGTTCTTTCGTATACTGGAGATAAGCGAACAAATTACATCCTTAACAAATTTTATTATTGTTCTTTTTTTTTGATCCATTCAATATTTTGTTTTCATGTTCAATCTTATCCTGATCGAAAAAAATTCGATTGGAAATTTTTTGAACGTGTTTACAACAATAGCAATGTATTTTGGTTTGTTAAATGTTGCAATTAAATTATTTATTTGTATATTTTTTTAAATTTTGTTTTAAAAATTTCTAAAGTATTCTTATGACACGTCCTTTTGTTGTTATATTTGTTTTATTTTTTTAGTATTTTTTTTAGCTTATCGATTTTAAGGATTTTTCTTTTTTTAAATATTGTTATTGAATAAAAATGACAGTACGCGTTTAGGAATAAATTTTAAATTATAATAAAATAGATTAAAAGGATAAGGCATATATATAGCAGTGTTCCATTTCAATAGAAATGTTACAGGGATTTTTTTAATTTAAATTAAATAAGAAGTATGCATATTTATTTTAAATTTAACGAAACAGTGACTTTAATATACTTTTCTAAAGAATTGGAATGTGCTAAATCCGCATTTGCTCAGAAAAAAGTAAACGAAGTACTTCCAAAAGAATAACATTTATCATCACTTCAAAAGTAGCAGTAAGTGAATTTTTTACCTTCTGTAGAAGTTATAAAAAGAACATAAAAATTACTTATTGGGAATGACTTCAGATGTAGTGAATTTGGAATCAAAAGAAAAAAGACATTCCTCCTATGATAAGCCTGTGTTAAAATCATCAATTCTTCAGTTCTATTTTAGTACTTCCATGGAGTAAATTCTACTTCTTTTTCGCTTCTTTGGAAGTTATTATAACCTATATTACTTTAGTAGGGAGGGTATATTGGATTTGTGCTGATGTTTGGAACGCATAATTATATTGGTCCTATTCCCACCTTAAGTATATCAATCGGCTTAGCATCTTTTCTGAGTCGATTTAGCTATATCCGTCTGTCTGTCCATCATTGTAAACCCTGAAATCGAACTAGAGGTCTTGATCTTCTATTGTCCCAGGGACGAAGCATATTGAAAATGGTTATGATCGGTCCCTTATTTCACCGAGCTCCCATATAACTGAACCTCCGAATAGGGCTTGTAAACCGTGTAATTAAGCTAAAGGTCGAAATTTTGGAGATAATTCAATGAAATTACATGTACATGATTTTCTATGGTACCTTCGTCTCCGGTCTATTGAAAATGGTTAACACGGGTCCATTATTTCACCTAACCCTCCTAACAACTGAACCCATCAAAAAAGGCTTTCAAGTTATTAATTATGTTTAATAAACTCATATCTCGACAAAAAGCTTCAAAACCAACATATATACTAGTCTTGATAATCCTCATGAAGTTTATAATTATAAGGCTTCATTTGACACTACTCCTATAAAAAGCCCCCTTCAAAATTTTATATAAATGTCCACAATTCGATTCAACAATAAAAGGTTTAAATATGTATATCTAAAGCACGGTACAATTCAACTTAAATGTTTTATTATGAAAACTAAATCACATTTTATTTTTGTAACATGTGTACGGTATTATATGGTCGCCCTCGCCCGACTATAACATCTTACTTGTTTTTTTTCTGGGTGTATTCAAAATTTCTCCATCACATTAGGTTTTCAATACATCGTGCCCTATATTTTGAATAACTCCTGTTTTTAACCATGTTTAAAACGTTATTTATTATGTCTAATTTTTGAAACTCAGATATCGTGCCCTATAGTTTAAAAAGAGTCATTTTTAACCATAGTTTTAACAGTGCGTAATATATTTTTGTGCAAAACTGATCATGTCATCTGAAAGTCTATACTGTCGACTTTATAATAAAGGTTTAATAATGTATATTTTTTCATTTCTAAGAGATATATAACCTTAAGTTTGACACGACGTATCGTAGCCTAATATTTGAAAGAATCCGCTATAACAGAGCGAAGGCACCTTTATCTAAAACCATTTATTATGACATTCGAAAGTCTAATATGCCGACTTTCGACTTTTTCAAACATTAGAACACGATGACGCGTTTTTAACTTAAAACTATGATATCTCAAGAAGACAAAAAATATAAAAGAGGTTATTAAACCTTTATTATAAAGTCTACAGTTTAGACTTTCAACTAACGAACCACTGTTTCAAACTCCTCCTTAAAAAACTCGATTCCCACAATCTGAATACATATTATTTAATAACTTCCAATCAAAACATTATTAAAAAACAACAATTGTTAAATAAATTTCGCAGAATAAACAATAAACCATATCTAAACAATAATAACAACAACTATTAACTCAACAATAAAATCAAAACAAAAGCCACGTGCTCAAGAAACACAATTTAATGCACAGACGAGATCTAAAAACTACAAAAACAAAAAACACAAAAGTATAATTCGCGTGATCAGCAAAGGGACAACAAAAAAACTTAAACAAAAGAAAACTTTAAGCTGGATTTTCAAAAAAAAAAATCATTTATTTATTTAATGACGTCAACATATTGACATTCAAAACTTATTACTACAAAACTAAAAAAAGAAGTTCACAATGTTTACAAATTAAAACATAATTCCAAAAAAAAAATTAATAAGTAAAATTCTAAAAAAATGAAAGTGAAATAATAACTTGACATTGAAAAATAAAGAAAACTAAAAACGATCAGCAGTTTTTGAAGGCGGTAAAAGTAAATATGAAAGTTCTTGAATTATGAAATTGATAAAGTAGTGAAAATGAAATAAAAAAGAAATTATAGAGAAATGTTTTTTTTTTGTAAAATATAAAAAATAATAAATATTGCACTTTAATGCAAACTCAACAAAAGTCACGGACAACGCCAGTTAATTATATAGACAATCAGAACAGAATTTTTTCCAGGTAAAACCAAGATTAGGTGCAGTAAAATATTTTCTAAAAAATTACTTCAATTATTATGGTAATTGTAAGAACAGAACAAGTTTACTGGAATTTTAATAAAATATATCTGATCAAAATTTCTCTACATTATATCATCATTAAAAATTAATAAATTTTTAAGAAATTTTGATTTGTCTGGATTTATTTTAAAATTCAATGACATTGCCCTCGTAGGAGGCAACATTACAATTTGAAACTTTAAATATTCCAGAAAAAGAGAAATAACTACTAAAAACTAAATTAGAAGACCAAAACTAATAAATTATTTTCAAAAGTATTAATTGTTGAATAATTGTTTTAAAAAAGATCTTAAAATCTTAAAAAAAGATCTTAAGATCTTAAAAAAAAGACTATTCAAAATTTTATGAGGATCGGTCCATAATTGACCCTACCCCCCATATAAGTTCCACTACAGAAATGACGAAAAATACTAGTATATAGATGAAATTCGACATATGTAAGTTTCATACGAGTCAAAATCTGTCTAAAAATATTTAGATATAAGGTCTCCTGTTTCTCCTGTTTTTATTCTTCAAAAAATTTGAATACATTTTCACTTTTTCAAAAACTTCTGACAAACTTCAAAATTGTCAAACTATCTATAGAAATTGTGAAGTAAAACTTTACATATATAGAAAAAAAATATTGTGTCAAATTTTATATTTTTTGGAAAATTCTATAAATTTGATTTTGATTGAAAATTATCAATAAAATTTATTCTGTTTCATATACAAATTGAGCAGAAATAAAATAATTCTTAACTCTGACAAATAAGTATAGTTTTATAATTAAAAAAAATGCACTTTATTAAATTCATTTAAAAAAAATTAGCAATTATTGTTCATAAACTTATCGTTGTATTTGCGAGAATATTGTTGGTTGGTTAGTTGTGCTGCTGACGACGATGATTGTTCACAGCAGTAGTGAGTGGTTAGTGAGTTCTTAATAGCAGTAGTAGTAATAGCAGTTGTAGTTGTTGTAGTAGTAATGAAATTGATTGAAAGTATAGGGGCTCCATAAAGATTTCGAATGTTCTGAAGTATTCAGTTGCAACGACAACAACCAACAACACATAACGCGTTTTAAAAGACACAGAATTAGACATAGAAAAGTTTTCGTAAAAAAAATTAATAAAAAAATAAATAGACCATTATGTCATGTTTAACAAGATCTTGTTAAAAAAAAATTCATATAAAAAATTTTTGAGAAAAAGTCTGGTATCCTCACGTCTATTATAAACAAATTTTAAACGCGAAAGTTGAACGTTTCTTAAAGGGATTCAAACAGTTTTTTTTTTTATTTAACAACAAGTGTTATTTGATCTTAATAAACAAACAAAAAATAATAAATAAACATAAATAATAAAGTGCTTTATAAAACAAGAAACTTGAAAATATACAGAAGCTTAAACAAATGTTTATGATCAATTCTTACATTAATGTTTATGGTGCTTGAAGTGATTTCAAATTAAAAAATAAAGAAGAAAAAAAAGTAATTATTTTCAAAAATCCAAAACCAGCAAGACAAGACCAGTCAGTCAATGGCGGCTGTCTGTTATTTGTAAACATTTGTCAACCAACGTCCAAATACTACTACTTTAACTGATACATTTGCTTGCATTGCTGCTGTTGGATTAATGTGGTTCCATTGACCGTTGTTTGTCTGCCTTCTTTTAGCTATGCTGCCTTGGATTATTAACTACCCTGTCTTGGTCTCACAACGAAATGGATCCAAAAAGTAATGTGATTTCTTTCTTGTTTTATATTCAATTTTATATTATTGTTTACTTTACTTCTTTTTGTATTCCCCCTTCCCTTGTTATACTTATGCTTTTATTACTCACTGTTATGTTTCTGTCTGGTTTTAATGTAGGTTTCATTTTCATATTTTTTTTATTCTTTCAAAGAGCAAAGTACATTTTATTTTTACGCGAGTGCCCTTTTTAAAGGATCGTATTTTTTAGTTTTAGTGTTAATTTTTTGTTGTATTTACAATATCGTATTTCTTTTTTATTGTAACTGTTTGTTTAGGCATGAGTATGTTGCCACTTGTTTCAAATTTTTATCACTTTTTTCTATTTGTCCAGCATAAACTATCAAATGTCGAATATATACAGTGGGATTCATACAAAATGAAATATTCGTACATTCTAAAGCTTTGTACACACGGTTGTTAGATCTTACAATATTGTCAGAGAAATGTTCAGAAAATGTCTAACTACCTTGTCAACTTACAGTTGCATATCTGACACAAATGTTTGCAATGCCCCGAAATATTAGACTTAGGGCCAACTTTTAGTTGGATGATAATGGATTAACTGTAAATTAATCCTCGAAAGTTTTTTGTGAATACCCAATTAATGTGGTTTAAACTTGATCAAGAAAGATAAAAGAGTGAACAGCCGAAACAAAAAAAAAAACTATTTCTTAAAAAATAAACATTAAAATGTTTGATTTTTTACTTTGTATAAATTTTGGGGACATTTTTTGTTTTTTAGTTAAGTTTTCATTAATTTGTATATTAAATTTACAATTGTCTTCTTCTTTTTTATATTTTTTATGTTTTCTGTTTTTTGTTGTATGGCAACACGGTTAAGATTAATCTTGTACTGAAAAACATCAAAAGTGATTAACATCTAATTACATTTATTATTTGATTAACTAATCTGATTATAATTGGCATTTGATTAAAAATTTTATTAAAAAAACGTTCTGAAAATATTCAAATCGTATTGGCATCATTTTCTGAATTGATTAAGTCAGGTCCGTCCGTCTGTGGGTTCATGTACAGGTTCCAGTTTTAAAGGTAATTTGTTGAATCTTGGCACAAATTTCTTTGTGGTCCAAGGATTAAGCTTTTTGAAAATTAAAGATTCATTTTTAACTTTTCATTATTTTACCTAAGCATCAAACAATCGAAGATTTTGAGAACATTTTGTTAAATATACTGATATCTTAATAAACACTTTGTGTTTGTAAGATGATCATAACGAATTTCGTAATGGTTGGGTATCTCTTGATCTAAGTTTCCATACAAAACTTCCTTCAGAAAATGACTTGGATTGTCCATAATTTATTCGAAAGCATTTATATTTTTTTATTTATATCACTATGAAATTTAGCACGTTATGTAAAGAAGTACATTAAGGGTACACTCCTGGTAACAAATTGTCACCAAGGTGTTATTAATTTTTCAATAACATCCGTTGTCATATTATATACATACATATGTACGACTATGCAACATTTCGTTGTCGAAATCTAAATTTTATACACATCCGTTGTCTAAATGCTAACAAACGTGGTAAGTTTACTATTGACAACAATCCGTTGTCAAATTTCCTTATTTTTTCCTGTAGTTTCGCGCCTAGTGTTAGATTTCATATGGTGGCCATGACCGATTATCAATTCACTCCTTTTTATGTAATTTATTTTCTTTTTTAGAAAAAAATCATTAAATAATTATTAAACCTTTGTAAATTTTCTATTCAGAATATTTTTCTATAGATTTTTAATTAATAAAATATATTTAATAATTATAGAAAATGTTAGTTGAAATATATTTTTTAATTATTAACTTTAAACTTATCAATTGTTACTTTAAATGTTGTGCCACTAATGTCTTTTTGTTTAAATGCTGTTAATAAATAAGACATCTTTTTCAAAATTATCATAAAAGAAATGACATTGAATTTTATAAAGACAACATCAAGAAGACTTCAACTAATGAGCAGACTATAACTTAACATAATAATAAATGAGTGTAGTAAGTAGTAATAGCCCTTAGGTTATAAAAAAAAATAATTATGAGTTGGATTTTCTAACAAGAAGAAAAATAACAATCAACCAACCAACCAACCAAATAACGAATGAAAGTTCAAAAGCATATCCGTTAAATAATTGACAATAGTAATTATGAACATAATAATGATGACTAAAGCAAAAAACAAGAACTTTTTTAAAATGGGGATGAAAATAGAGAGAACAAAGTTCTCTAATGGAGTAGAAATATACTTATGGTTGTTTGTATGTAAAAATTTACACTTAGACAGATGGATTTGAATATGTTTTACTACTGTCATGTCAGCCTTGCTGCAAGTACATACGTATGTATGTATAACTGTCAGTCTGTTTCTCTGCCTATATAAATAACAACAATCATTAAAGGCGTTGCCAGACAACAAAATACAAACTACTCAATAAATTTAACTCACACAAAGTGAAGGAGAAAAAAAAACAACAAAACACTCAACATACATACATTCAAACCGGGTGAAAACGGGCGTTGACAAGTAAACAGCACAACAAAATAATACAAACAAGAAACGCGACAAAAACGAAAAAACAAAACAATAATAGCAAGCAAAAACAACAACAACGCAACATCAATGCCGACGACACTGTGTATACACGCCAAACAACAACACAAATATAAAGTACAACTTTTTTTTCCTATTTTGTAGTTTCAATTCCAATTTGTACCTATTTATATATATACGAAGATTTGTTTTACTTTTTCTTTTAATTCTGAACGTGAGTAGGGGGAAATGTGTATGAATGTATGTGTGCATAAATGTTTGCGTTTTAATACTTGTGTAACAAGACAGCCAATGAAATGGTTTTGTTATATTGTTGCAACAACAAATTATGGAAAGGAAAGTACTCATTTACAAAAAAAAAAATGTCGACATAGAACTGTTTCTGTATGTCTCTATGTAGGATTGTGTGTGTATTATTTTGACAGCATTTGTATGAATGTGGCTTACCAGTATTTTACATAAAGTGGCCTGTCAAAAAGCGGTGAATGAACCATAAAAACAGTAAAAATTTTAAATGTTTTTACAAACACACACACACACACACTAAAATTAACATAAATATTTTATAGGTGTAGTTTAATGTGTTCTTAGGTAGTAAGCTTCGCTTTCCTGTTGTGATAATTTAAACTTGTTCTTATTAATAAAACTGGCTTTTATAGGGTAATCGACATACAAATATACATTAGGGTTTCCCCTTTTGTATGGAGAACAAAAGGCGAAACCCTTATTCTTTAAATATTTGTTTAAGTGACAATATTTGATGAGCTAGATTAATTTTTTTTTGTAACGACAAAAAATGGGGTATATTGTTTTTGTCATTCCGTTTGTATCACATCGAAATATTCGCCTCAAATCCATATAATCTTTTGAAATCAATAGAGGGTCCACACGGGAGAAGCTAAATAGTTGACATTTTGTATAAATATTCTCTATTAATAAGGTTTGTTTGATATTGAAAATAGGCAAAATCCACCCATGTTTTCGCATAGCCCCCATATAAATGGCCCCCGGAAAACAGTTTTTACGATGATGAAATTTTTCATAAATAGTTCTTATGTGAACTTAAATCTCTTAATGCAACATACACTAGTTTTGCGAGAACATTATTTATCTACAAAATTTTATGACCTTAAAAAAATGAATTTACTTTTTTCGATATTTATTATCGAAGCATTGATTCTTAAATTTAAAGTTTATTAAAAAACAATCAATTATCTTTTACCAAAAAAATATTGCAAAACATTGAAGAAATAGCTACATATCCTTGGACTAGATTCGATAAGACCAATAGTTAAAAATCTAAAAATTTCGTTAGAAAATTTAATTTTTTTAAAATTCATTAAATCTTTATTTCCTAAAAATTCGTATATTTTATCGTTATTTTCAACAATTCCAAAACCATCTTTTGTAGGCATGTACATATGTTGTTAAGTATTAGTTTCAGAATTACTTCTAGAACGCATAATTAAAGTCAGTTCTAGTTTTACTAGATTTGATTTTTTTATGCAAATTGCTACACTCGAAACTGATTCTTTGGAAGCTTTTATAAAGCTATATATGTAGGTATATATACCACTTCTATAGAACAGTTTTATAACTATTTTTTTTCTTAGCATTTTGTGTTTTTAATTGTTAAGATTGGTACTAGGGTAGAAGGGGGATCGTTCGCCATAGGGGCACATCTGTCAATGCAAATAACTTGAAAACCGACTAATCGATTTGTTTAATCAATTAAGGTATAAAACAGCAAAATAAGTTTTTATTTTTGTAATTTTTTCTTTTATTTTACTAATGACAAATCTGTCCCATCCCCTTGGCGCATTTACCCCATGGATGGGGCGGTATCGCCGTTTTTGGTCAGTGCGGAAAAGTTAAAAAAATATGTACATGAGGATGACTTAAGAAAAATTGAAAGGAATAATACTAATAAATAAATAGTAATGAAAGTAATTTGCTGGGTTTGTATCCGAATGTTCTCTTTAATGCTCATTTCTACAAAAAAAAGATGAATGATGTCTGGATACATTATGTATCATACATTGTACATAGGTACATACAATGTATTGTAAGCACATATACATATATGTATGTACGTCTGTATGTTATTGATGGTTTTTCTTTGTTCATATTCTAACTGTTCAAGGAAAATCCATATTGCAAATTTCATTTTGACATTTTGAAACACGTAAATTTTTACGCACTTTATAGATAGACCAATGAATATTTTTTGCCATTCTTTTAACCAACCATATGTGTTTACTTACTTGCTTCTTCATTTGAATTGAACTTCAATTGTACACATATTTTAGGTTTTTGGGGATTTTTACTGTTAACTTGAGGTGAAAATTGGAAAAAAAATTTTTTTGTTCATCTTATGCATATTCTCATTTGCCATATGTTGGATTTGTAGTATACGTATGTATATGGTTTTTATATTGTTTGAAATTTTCCAATTGTTTCCATATGTTAAACGTGCATTAGAATTTGTAAGGTGTTATAAATGATTTTGGGTATTTTTTAGTTTTCATTGTAGCATCACGTTTATTTAATTTGTATGTTGTCGGGGGTCAAGCAGTATTATTACTTTTATTAGTATAACAAATAATATTTACAACATGCCGCTGCAGCAGCTAAATCAAATGATCTCCATATTTACATACATATGTATATTTTTCTCCATTAAGTTTATAGTTTCAGACGTATATTATACGGTTTTTGTCTAATTTTGAGTGTCGCACGGTGTTATTAAATATGTATGTTCCCATAACACCGCTCTGTAAGAATGGACATATTACACAGACACATATTCGAAGAAGTTTTATCTTACATTCATCTCATAGGATCACTGCGATCCTACGTACCATTCCATATTTCAAATGGTCATGTAGGAATCTCTCGCCTAGGTTCTGAACTTAGCCCTCTTTGTGTCGAACGGTTATGTATTCGTAAAGACATTTCATAGAATCATTGGTGGTCATACTCATCATTTTATTATTATCCCGCTCCCGATCTTACAACCCAATAAGGATTTAGCTTTTAACATATCAGCTGCTATATAAAGTCCTTATTGTCTTTTAGCCTTAGAAAATTTTGAATAACCAGAGGGAAAAAGACGTTTTTTAATTATATACGCCTGGTAATAAAATGATACTAACGCGTTTATAATATTTCAATCGCAATGTTGCCAATATTGCAACAATTCGTTGTTGAAATCTAAATTTTATACACATTCGTTGTCTAAATGTTAACAAACGTGGTAATCTCACGGATTGTATCAATTACGGTACTTTTCTCCCGGTTTTTTGTTCTGTGTATATCTGTTGGACCTTTTCGATTCCTTATATATAAATTTCGAAAGATCTAAGCAAGTATATTCAAATGTCTTTCAAAAATGTTATTTATAGAATGAGTTGCTCTAAATCCCAATCTCAGGCTTTTCATCATATCTGAGACGTTATTATATATGTAAATATATATAAAACTTGTAATATCATCTAGACTTTCAGATAACATAAAAGATTCTTTTTTAATAATATTGTATCTGCGCTTTATAATGTTATGCCGAAAAATTGGTAATTTTTAATTTTTAGAATATGAAATCTCGAAAACCTAATATGAAGTATATAATATTCGGTATTAGCGGATATAACACTCATACGTGTTTTAATTATTTAGCGTAAAAAAAATTATATAATTTCGGATCTGATTTTTAATAATATAATCTACATTGTAAAGCATTAACTTTTTAAATGACCTTGAACTTGAAACCTTTAAGTTAATTTTTGAAATCGTATTATGTAATATATACTTCATACATATGTATGTATGTTGTACATAACATTTTTTTTTTATTTTTTTTAACTTAAAAAAATATTTACCTTAAGCAATAAGTAAAATAACAACAAAAATAATAATAGTAACTAGAAACATTTCAAATAAAATTCATCTATAGTTGTATTAAAATAAAACAAGAATACCGTTACTATTAGAAATTCCATGAAACATATTCCGTACGTAGATACATGCATACATATGTATGTACTCTATTAAATCATATGTAGTTATATACATACAGTCATCTACTCTTTCAAACGAAATTTCAGAAGTATATAAAACATTTTCTCTCTTTTAATTTTTTTGAACGTGATTTTTTTCTGAAAACGTGACTTTATATTGATTTTTATATGTATGTATATATATATATGTATATTTTTTCCTTGTTTTATACTCTATGCTAGTTTTTATAAGAAATTTATTATAAAAAATAATGTAGTACAATAAAAAAACAAATATAAAACAAAAAAATAAAGAAAACAAATTTAGTATGACTAGACATATTTATGTAAGGCAAAAAAAAAAAAAAAAAAAAATACAAAATTATGTACAAATGTCAAACATTTTAAAAGGACACTTTTAGAAAATATAGGTTAAATGTTAATAAATTGCATATTGGGTAGAAATTTTTAGAACTTACATTAGTTTATGCTAAAGTATATATGTATGTTCATTAGGGTGGTCCCATTTGTATGGAGAAAACTTATGCTTCGTTCTAAAGCTATGTATGTATACATGCTTGTTAGATCTTACAACGTTGGCAGAAACACATAAACTTTCCATTGTCAGATAATTGTTTGACAATTCTTATTATCAGATGTGCAAATTTTATGCATATGTTGTTAGTGTTAACTGACAATTTCTGTTGGTTGATATGAGATTGTACGGATTTTTTACAATATACATACCTGTTACAAACAATTTTTTATTGTCATTACTAGGGCAAGGATTTCTATGCAAATGTATGTTTTTAGTTAGTAACTCAAAATAACTTAACTAATTTTCTTTTCGAATCAAAGAATTTGCTACAAAATGGCATCGATTTGTTGTTGCATATTTTGTTATAGATGCATAAATTGCATATTTTTGCATATTTCCAAAATTTTTAGAGCATATTTTGCATATTTTTTTAATTTTTCTAGAACAAATTGTTTTGTTTTTTATGTATTTCATATTTTTACAACAAATTTCGTATTTACATATTTAGAATTTTTTTTAAATAAATATCAACAACTTAAGATCTTAATACTATTAATATGTACCTTCACAATGAAATATTTTTGGGGCATAATTTTTAGCATATTTTGTGCATATTTTCGCATTTTATAGTTCATATTATACTGACAACAATATATCATTTGTCTTAATTTTTGTCCTGAAGCCATTATTTGGTGTGCCAAATCAAAGTAGCAAAAGTTCCTTTTTTAAGGGACTTCTAGTTTTTTCATGTTTTAGATCATGTGAAAGGTTCTGGAAAGGAACTTTAAATAAGGAATGTTTGTGCAAGTTCAAAAAAATTGAAATTTTTATAATTAATTGAAGGTGCTGATCTGAAATTAATAAAAACCTCATTTAGTACAAGAATGCAGTCTTACCATTTTAAGACTAAGCTCACCAAATATTGAGTTCATTATAAAAATTGAAAAAATGTCATAATATTAGGGATCACCCTAATATACATAATCTTAGCAATTTTTAAATATTTTTAAAACAAGTGAAATTTTATTATTATTTTAATATGAAAGAATCTCTGTTTTACAAATAATCAGAAATTAAAAAGTAACTTTAAACCCTAGTCGGTTTTTTTTCAATCACAGTAAAATCTATACCCGCGGGAAATGGATTAACATTTGAAATACCTACAGAAAGTCTTGAAAACTGTTCCAACGTATAAAATCATAAATTTTTTTAATATTGCGTACTAAACAACGAAGGTTTGCTTCGTTGTTTAGTACGAAGCAAACCTTATAGAGAAGATATCGTGGGACTATATTCAGTAGTCGTTATCTTTCTTTTTGATATGAAATTAAAATATTGGTGGTTATTCATGACCGATGATTATAGAATTTTTTAAAACAATATTTTTTTCAAATTACTTTAAAATCTATTATTTTGGATAATTTTCTGTTGCAAATCAAGTTTTCTGGACATTGAACACAAAGCGGTAATATTCAAAATATAATTATATGTCTTGAAATAAAAACTCTTAAATACAGTCCCCCGATTCTATATTGCATCTTAAAATCGAATACAAACGGAATGGTAAAATCTTATTCTAATTCTCCCCATATTTTGATGATCAAGTACAACTAAAAATGTTTATTGTCTGCCATAAATATACTTACACTACACATCTACATATGTATGTACAAATGTATGTTACTTTTGTAATATGTAATCTTATAAGGGTGGCCTTAAGTTTATTTCTTTATATATGTACATATGTTTATACATTTTACATGAAAGTACAAATACAAATGTAATTCTTATACATACAAATAAACATTTAAACATTTCACGTAAAAATCACGTACTTATCATAACAAGAAGTCGTCTGATAATAAAGGTGTTATTTGTCTTACTTGTTACTGTTGCTACCTTTTTTTATTTATTTATAATGTATCTTTTATTTTTTTAACTTTCGGTATTAAAAACGAAACAAATTAAAGTTAGATGTTACACACTAATGATTGATTTATCATTATTTTTTTTTTAATAAGGTGTGTATTTAGATGTAAACCACTATCAAGTTAACCTGTAAGTCCTAATGACGTTTGAACGTTATTTTTTTCTTCTTTTAATTATAGACCCGATTACATAAAATCATTTTTGTAAACGGGTCTATGTATAAGGTAAAATTTTTTATGCACGGCTTCATAAATCCTCAAGAAAGAACGATCCTAGTATGTGTTTTGACAATCGATTGAAAAAAATCTTATATAGAAAAAAACTTCTAAATTTAACTTTTAAGTATAAGTGACGTGGGTTGCTCAAAAGTTAGTGAGTTTACTCGGAGGAGACCTTGTGGTCTATTGTGGAACCCTTAGGAATACCTTCCTTTACCTTGACGTTCTGACGTGTGTCAAATTTTGCAGAGCCCAGTAGTTATACCCGCGAGAAGTCCAATCGATTTCTTACTATAAGAAAAAAGATTCCTACTTACTAGGTTTTTATCAGAGTGAGTCAGAACATTCTGGATATTTTACAAGTAGTGATTTTTGACCACCTAAGTTCCGTTTCACTTAAAGTACATCTATCTATGTATTTCGATAGGAAACCCTTTGCTCAAGATTTAAGTCTATAAATTTAACTTCATAAATTCTGTTGGAACTTGCGTACTGGAAACGATGCGGAATATTATGTTCTCCTATAGAATCATACGACCGAAAAGCCATTAGGTAAACTAACCAAAACCGGTTATAGAATAGGTCATCAATCGAACGGTCTAATAACTTTATATTGTAAAGTCAGAAACTCCAATCAAAATTAAATACCCGTAGAAAATTTGCTATATGGATCGCTCTAAACTTGTGTATAAAACGTCCAAGGGCTCTTTATTAGAAACTTAGAAGCAGAATCATTTACCGACAGGCCGACTTTTCAACGACAATTGGATCTTCGCTCCGGAACGATCTGAGTCATACTCAGTCAAAGATTGTCTACTCTGCTGTATCAACCGAAAGATTTTTTTCCCCAGGAAAGAACTATCGGCCACAGTCGAACTGTTACAACAACCGACAGGTCGAAGACAATTAAAGCTATAAAGTAAAACCTATGAACACATAAGACTTTGAAAGAGTCTTAACCGAATACTGTTCTAAAAATCAAATCTGCTGCAAGTTTTTTATAAAGTTCTTTTCTTTCCCAAAAGAAAGCCTTATGAAAAGCTTTGGTTTATAGCAGAAATGTTAGATATTTATGTAATGTGAGTTAAAGCTAGTTAGATAATACAATTTTGCGTCTGTGACTTTACAAAAGTCACAGAAAAAACTATCATTAATAGTTTTTTCGTAATATTTGCGAAAATTTCGTTTATAATACGAAGTATTATTTCAATAAACTTTTTTTTATAATTTTACATATGTAAGTACGTAAATCTTTTACGTTAATTTAAGTAAAATTAAATAAAATTGCATTTTTTTATAAAATTTAAAAAATATACAATTGTCCAATTCACAATCGGTGTTGTACTGTTGTATCGTAGTATGTCGCATTTTTTTATTATTGATTTGTTTTTGTTTCAAAATTTTTTATTTGAAATTTGTTTATGATTTACAACGCTACAACGATACGACATCGATAATATTGATGAATTATTTTCATAACATAAAAGAAAAAATTAATAAAATTAAAAATGGATTGACTTTTATAACTGTTCGTTACAGTGTTTCTCTATAACTGATTCTTAACTTAACAAATACGAACTAAAACAAAGAAGATTCAAATGTTCTTTAAAGCTTCCATAGAACTTAAGTTTATGAATACTTCAACTTTTTTAAAGCTCCAACTAAGTGATTTCCGAATTTCGAACAAAAGTCAAAATTGGTCAAAATAGAACAAGTGCATTAGAACTTGTTGCGGCACTAAAACAACTTAAAATTAAAAAAAAATTCTTAGAGTAAAATAAATTTCTTGATCTTTTCTATATTATTTAATCATTTTATTATTATATTTTCAATTTTGTATTTATTTGTATTGTTGATTTTTCTAATTTTATTCTTTCTTTCGTTCTACTATTTGGATTTGTACTCAATATTTAACTTTGGTTATTTCAGTGAAGAGTATTGAGGATATTTTTATTTGATTTGAATTTCGATACCCCTTAAGAACTTTGAGTAGTTTAGGTTTAATATTTATACAATTTGTATTTGATTCCTATTTAAACTCTGGTGAGAGTATGTATGTATATAGTAGCTACACAATATTTTGTTATTGTTTTTGTTGGGGTCATTTTTTCTTCATTTCTTTTTTTTTACAAATTATTTGCTTTCATTGTAGTTGTTGTTGTTGTAGTATTTTCAATTGCAAGTTTGTATTGTTGATCGATTTTACGTGATGTTTTTGAATTTTTCAGTATTTATTGCAGGCATAAATAAGTTGCTGATGTTATAGTTGTTGTTGTTTGTTGTATTATTGTTTATTATTTGTTGTTGTTTTTATTTTATTATGGTCATTCTCGTTGTTGGTATTGTTATTTGTTTAAACTTTACCAGCAGCCAGCCCCTTACTCTATCTCTCCAATTTCTGTAGATATTTTCCATATAAAATGTATATTTAAATGTTTACTTGTGTGTGTGCGTGTATCATTATGTATATTTTGTATATAAAAATATATTATTTATTTAATATTTATTATTTACATGGACTTGTTTCTTTTTTTTATAAACATATATTATTTTAGTTTACTTTAGCATTTTCAGTTTTGTTATTGTTGTTATTTGTATAGTCAAAATGTTGATACTGCTGCTGGTTGGTTGGTTATTGTTAAATTATTTATTTCCCTTTCCCGGATTTTGTTTCATTCAACCCACTAGTAGTTGTTTGAATGTTTGATTTACTTACTTATTTATACATTTATATGTATGTATATAAAGGCAAACATAAAATTCAATATTTATTAAATATTAATTATTTTTTGTTTTATTGTCAAATAAACTTATTTATTATATGTACATACTTTGTAAATAATTATATTTTACAAAAATACTTATTTCTTGTTAAAATATTTCTTAATATTTATAATGATATTTAATAGTTTACTATTTTCACTTTCATTTAAGTGCAATAAAATTTATTTCCAAAATTATTTGCAAATTTTTTGAATTTTAACACGTTTCAATTGTGATTATTCAACAAATATTTAAAATATTTAAAGCTTAAGTTTATTTTTAAAGTAATTTTTTTTTGTAGGCTTGTGTTACAAATTTTTTTATATATTTATACCCTACACTACTTAAGTAAGATATATGTAACTCATTAAAATATTGGTTCTATTCCCACCTTAAAGTATACCAATCGGCTCAGAATCATTTTCTGAATTTAGGTCCGTCCGTCTGTCCGCCCATGTAAACCTTGTAATTAAACTACATGTCACAATTTTCAAGATAATTTTATGACGAAGTTTATTGAAAATGTTTTAAAGCGGTCCAATGTTTCACCTAGGCCCCATACAACCGTAGCGCCCAAATAGGACTTTTGAGTCATAATTATTTTAAATGTTCTAGTATCTCTACCAACTTGGTTTTGTACAAGTCTTAATGTTACTGATGATTTTCGTAATGATCGGGCTTCAGTTGAACCTAGCCCTTGTATAAAGCTCCCTTTAGAAAATGAACATGGATGTAAATACGTCTGCTAATATTTATAAGGATAATTCCTTTTTTAAAAATCGCGTATCACGACCCTGCTGTTGAGTACAATAAAACAAATAAACTGAATCGAACCTCATAAGATCAGAAGATCAGTAGCCGTAGTTATAAGAAGGACTCGCCTACTTTTTATAAAGAAAATTACAAGGAATTGTTTAAATGTATTAAAATTTTATATTTTTAAAATCTCCATGTCCCCACCTCCTAACTATTCGACCACTTTTTACTGTTATATTGGTAATACCAGCTTAACGACCTAACTTTTCAATGACCACTACATACTGTCTGCATAACTTAGAAGAAACCTTGTAAAGACTTTCAAATAATTGATTATGTAAGTACTTACTTTTTAGCCTTAATATGTTATTTTCAAACACAGTGGACGTATACTAGTAGACTATTTTTTTCACAGAAACAAAACTACTTACATAATTCCCTATTTGCAGGCGATCGCAGTAAGTACTTATCTAACTCACTACTGGTAAGTGAGCGTACCTCCAATAGCGTTTTTATGCCTGTTGTTGCATATTATTGTTACAAATGCATAAATTGCATATTTTGCTTTAAACTGCATATATTTTGTATATTTCCAGCATTTTTATAGCATGTTTTGCATATTTTTTAATTGTTCTAAAACAAATCGTTTAACAAATTTCAATTTAACAACAAAATACTATAAGGGGGTATGTTCTATGAAATACAATTTTACATACTTAGTTTTATTTAATTTTTAAAACCACAATAGTGCGGAAGATATTTTGAGTTTGTGCTGCTAATTTTAACGTCCAAAATATTGGTCCTTTAAGTATCGCTTCAGTATCAATTTCTGAGTCTGTTCATCTGTGTGTCCATAAAAAATATAACTTGATAAAATGTTGTTCTTACATCTTTCTCACGTCCATAATTCACTTAAAAACATTACCAAACGGAAAATTTCGGAAGAATTATGATTTATACAAAAATACATTAATTTACCAAATTTTATTAGAATTGATATCAAACTTTCCACTTTGAGATATAAATAAATACTATTTATAGTCTTTTTATATTTGTCATTCTTGAGGTCGTGGTTAAAGTGGTTAAAGTGGTATTATAGTACGTAAAGCAGTTCTAAAAACCTGTATATTTGTTATCAAAAACTTAAGATCTGAATATCTACTAATATGTACCTTCAAAAATAAATATTTTTGGTGCCTATTTTCAAAATTTTTAGTGCATATTCTCCCATTTTATAGTGCATATTATAAGAGCATATTTTTAATTTTTTAGTACATGAAAATCCTTGCCCTGCTTATAACATTGTCTTATGTTTGAAATTTTCATTTACATTTCAGTATTTAAATAATATAGGAATATGTAGTTAGTAGTTTGGACTAAAATTTTGAACCAGTCTTTATATAGAACTTCAAAAAACTTGGATCTCAAAAAATCATAAATTAAACAGACTATTCAATTTCTTCTCTAAATCAATAACGAATTCTAAAACTACTTATAATTAATTTGCCGAGTAATTTACAGTTATTCTATATAGTTTAATATATTTATTTACTATCAGCAATAAAATAATTTCTCTTATTTTCTCAGATTTTTATAGAATGTGATAGTGGTTAATGTGAATTGTTGAACAAAAAGATAATGACATTTAATATTAGTTGATGGCAAAGTTAACAATAATGTTAACGATTATAATTAACTATTGCTAAAAAGAAAGAATAATTAAATAACATAAAACTTTTGTTTAATACACTTTAACGGCTAAACAAACAACAGCCAATAAGTGAAACAGGAAAAGGAAGACAACCACCACAAAGATAACAACAACACTTACCCAACAAACATATTGAAAGTGGGTTAATTGTAGCAAAGCAAAAAACACCCTCCCCTCTTTTTAGAAGGGAATTTAGTAAATGTATACTTAACACATTTTTATCTGTTTATTTAACCGGGTTATAATCTCAAAATTAACCTTAAACAGAATTAAAAGCGTAAAAATTATAACATGCAAGAGTGTTAAACGCGAGATAAAAGTTTTGCATTTAGGGTTGGTTGGTTTGTTGGTTAGTGGTTGACAGCCACAGTACTACTTTATGATATTATGATTTAAACAATTTAACGATTTAGTGGAATTTGTGTGGAAAACAAAAATCACATCATATGTTAGTCACATTTAAAACTTATGCCTAGTTTTTTCCCCTCTGGGCAAGTACAACTGGAATTCAGAAAGTACACAGCAAATTTCCCTACATATCAACAACATATGATAATCTAATGGTCAAGAAATACTCATGCTTCATGTGTGGAAATTTTCATTTTTAGTTTTTGGGTTTTAAGCAAAATAGTATATTTTGAAAAATTACCAAATATTCAGCAGCTACAGGTAATAAAGATGCACATTTAACGCTTTAACACAAGGTATGCTGGTGAAATGTTTTCCAATTTTCTCATGAGAATACACGTACATTTTTGACCATACGAGAAAGAAATTCACAAAATTTTTACAATATTTTGGAAATTTTCTATTTAAAAACAAATGAGCAAAAATTTAACGTCAACATACGAAATGCCATAAGACACAGACCAATTCACACTCTTGCTGCAAGGAAACAAAATATTTCCGTGTTGCACTATTGGAAAATCCCGTAAACAAATCGCGTTTTTCCTTGTTTGCTAGTGTTGTTGCTAAACTTAAGCGTGAGAAAATGTTTTTTTCTTCTTCACTTAAGACACAAATTCCAAGTTGGAAAAGTTAGATTTTTCCTTCTTATTTTCCTCACCATCACCCACACTTAAATAAGTACCTGGTTCACGTACGTGTTGAAGTAATAGTTGTAGAAGGTTTTTGTTGCTGTTTTTTTTCTTACGGTTAAAAAGGCGCTGTTTTTATTGCGCTCCTGTCGAGTAGCGCACTGGACTTTGCCACAGCATGTTAAACGCCTTACGAAATCTCTTCATTCATCCATTCATACGATCGTTTTGTTTAAACAATGATCGTTAATGACAGTAATATGTGATTTCCAACAGAGGAGAGGCAAGAGTGCAAGAGAGATAGTTTTAAAATCTAAAGACTGTTTTACATATGGTCGTGTTGAAGCGTGGGAACGTCTTGCTAACTTTGTAAATTTTGGAACTTCCATATAATATTACCTGGATTTTACGTGTATAGTTTTCTATATGCTTTTTCTTTAATAAATGTGTAATTTATTTGTAAAAGATTTTAACTTTCTTAGAAGATCATGCCATGTAAATGGAATTAGATTTCTAAATATTAAAGTGTAAACTATTTTTCCGATAAGATATAAATTATTTCAAACTTTAAAAGGTTAAAATTATTATGTAATACTAATTGATGGATATGATGGATATACATAATTTCGTGGAAGTCAGAAGAGGACGTGTTTCTGCTTTTTTTGTCAGCCAGCACACTGATCCAATTCTAAGTAGGTTTCTCGTTCCGCTCTTGTATCAAACTATATGATATTAGTGATCCTAACTCTCTTCTGCCCTGTCTAGATCAATACTGTCGGAAATGATGTATATCTTTAGCCCAACAGAGTTCGATAAAGTACCATAAGGTTTTTAGAATATATTTCTTCAATCTCTTTTGTTTAATATATTTGTTGGCGAATCTTCCATTAAATCGAATAATTTTCAAATAATTCAATTTATCACTAAAGTAACGAACTTTTCTGCTCCTTTCACACTCACACCCCACAAATGAGATAAACACTAAACAATATTCATAAATTTTCTTTCATAAATTGTTAAAAGAACAAAAGGCAAATCATTTAAAGACCGTAAAAAATTACCGTCGCTATATCATTATAATGTCCTAAATACATACGCCTGAGAGTACAATGCTCGAAATACACATTGTGCTAGAAAAAATACTACCATCGACGACGCGGCGTTACAACATTTGAACTTTGTATAGTGATGAAAACGCGACAAATTTTGAAGTTGTGCATGTTGCTACATTTAAATTGGGGATTAGTTGTTTACTTATAAATAGTTGTTATTGTTGTTGCTGGTATTCTAACCAAAGAGACATTTTCACACACACACTCATAGCCATAGATGAAGAACTATGAGCAGAAGGAGAAAATTCTGCAGTTTTAAAAGGATCCAATATCCAGGATTGAAAATTTTTTTCACCATTGCCAAATCAAGTCATGTTACTAAAATCACTAACCTTCCGAAGACAACAGACTATAAACTAGACTATAGACTAGACTATAGACTAGACTATAGACTAGACTATAGACTAGACTATAGACTAGACTATAGACTAGACTATAGACTAGACTATAGACTAGACTATAGACTAGACTATAGACTAGACTATAGACTAGACTATAGACTAGACTATAGACTAGACTATAGACTAGACTATAGACTAGACTATAGACTAGACTATAGACTAGACTATAGACTAGACTATAGACTAGTAAAGTCACTTACAGTGTTAGTTTTTGAACCACCAAAGTAAAATTCTCCATTTGTAATCTTGTGTATATTTTTTAAGGGTTAATGGTCGTACTTCAGCAAAAATATCCTTATGCTAAATGATAACATTAATTTGGGACACTTACACCAAATTGCAGGGAATATTACATGTACACAACCAAACATAAACCATACTTACGTTGTGGATTAAAACAATTGAGTAAATCTGTTGCTCTTTCTTCTATACCAAATATATGTATATATTTTATTACAAATTGGTACTTTTTTTAATTCAAATGGTAGTAAGGATTATTAGAGTACTATTTTGTAGGAAAATGTTAATGTATTAGTAGTTGTACAATCTATGATTGGTGGCATATGATTTTTGTTGTTTTCACTCCTTGTGTAAATTGTGATAATTTTTATGACTTTTACCAACTGCCCTATTTTATTGATTTATTTATTTTCTGCTGTGATTTTTCCCTTTTGCTCAGACTTTCTTTTTGGTTTATGAGCGATTTTAGCTTAATGTTGCATTAATTTATCATAATTTTTGGTTTTAATAATAAGTTTTAATATCTTAAAATAGTTTATTATCTTATTAATATTCGTTCTTAAGTTTGAATAGTTTTTCAGGATTTTTATAACGTTTATTGTTATTGTTTATTATTGATTAAATTTGGTTTGTATTTGTATGTTATTTTAAGTGTTTGGAATTGCAGGATTTGATTTTATTATTCAGCAAATTGATAAGGACACATAAAAACAAATATATTAATTTATTTATGTAAGATCTTTATTTTTAGCAGAGATTTAAGTGAAGGAGGTCTGTCTGAATATTTATGAACTATTTTGAATTAACTTTCCCAATGTCCACGTTAGCATAGATAGACAAGTCTTGGACCTATTTGATCGGACCTATTTGATATTAGATTAGTCACAACTATATAGCACTATTAATAAGATCGGTGAAGAAATTTCTGAGTTTGTCATTTATGAAGAATATGTATTACTTCTCATCTCTATAATTTACTATCTATTGTTCTTTGTTTTTTTCTCTAAGACCTTAGTGGGATGCGACTTGGTTAAGTATCGATACCTTTTAAATTGTCCCAAAAACAAAAATTTGTAGAAACTTTAAATTTCTCTCTGAACATTGGTGCTTTATTTATTCTCCTTACAAATGAGATCAAACTTATGTATAGAAATATTGATCGTAGATCAACAAAGATAACATATTCTCCTTATTAGATTTTGATATGATCTAGCTATGTCTATCAGTTGTATTGAAGGATCTAGAAGAAATATTCGAAATATTAGAAACGTAGATACTAGTATATTTGAATCGAAATATTCAAAAAAAATTTTTGAAATTACAAACAGATGTACGTAAATTACAAACAGATCCACCCATATAAGGTGACAAAATAACAACTAACTTTATTAACAAGGGTTAAGTCCATAATTTACCTTAACCTTACTAATAAGTTGTTTATTGTCTATGAATAATTCCAAACTGATAAAATTAATATGAATTTTAAGATTTGCAATTATCACTCTAGCAAAGCCCGACCCCCAATAAACACTTTAACCCATTAAAAACCCCTATTCCAAAAATCAACCTGTTGTTTATGTTAACGTGAATGACAGTAATATATGAGTTATCTGGAATATTAAATACTGAAAGGATAGGTCCGTAAAGCAAGGAAAATTTACAATTTTGTTAAACAGTATTATTGGAAATATTTTAAAGTTAAAAATCCAATTTCAAAGAAATATAATAATTACATTTAATAATAAATTGAATTCAATTGAAAATGAATTAGAAAAATTATTAAGAAATTTTTTTTTATAAAATTTTTAAAGAATTTATAACATGCATTTGTAAAACGTATGTATATAATATACATATGTATGTATATAATATAAAAATATATATAAAACAGCAAGCAGGATGTAAACGTATAAAAAAATAAGAGCAACAACAAAAGAATACAAATATTTTGCAAATTTTACTAAAATCACGTACAAACTATTTTTATCAATGAAAATATGACTTGTTGCATGGAAAATTCCAAAAAAAAATAGAAGACACCTATTAGAAAATAAGAAGAAAAAAATATTTAAAAGATGAAAAGAAATCAATAGCAATTGTAACAATATGTAATGTAAAACTATATACTATAAATATCATTTATATGTAGATTTTAGTCAAAGGATTTCTAAGGATTCTTATGGTCGGTAACTGGTCTAATCTTTATTGGTCTATGTACATACATATGTATATGTTTAGTTGTAAAGGTTATTATAAAAGTTAATCTCCTGTGGTTAGTAAACGTGTGCAAAAACAATAGACAACAAGACGCCCATTTAAGAAACCACTTCTTGTGTGTGTGTTTTTTTTTTTTGCTCTATTACGAATGAATGAATAAAAGTCAAAAATTAAGGATTTGCCAAAAATCTCAATTACTCACAGATACTTTCTTAAGGATTTTTTTTAAGAGAGAGAAATAAAGATCAATGGTGGAAACCAAATTTAACAGGTAGTTAGTTTTAATGTTCAGGTTCAGGTAGTTTTTGAAAATATTTCTTAAACATGGTGTTTTTTTGTTGTTATTGTTAAAGGTCAAACAACAACCTGATTTGGACCAATGATATTTCGCTATATAATTCATATATTTTGTATAAATAATATACAGGTATTTGTGAAATTTCGCACATATTTGTTATTGTTTTAACATTTTCGGAAATATATACATACATAGATATAGAAAAAAGGAAATGAAACTATTTACAGGTTATTCATTGGTATTAGTGCAAGAGATTGAGTAAAGAAAATTGTTATTAAAACTAGTGAGGATGCTGAATTTTAAACAGTCTCAAACAGGTGATCATTGAGTAAAGGATATTTAAGAAAATATTGCTTTAAAATATTAAATAAATAAAATGACTTATAAACGTAGAGAAATGAGAAATTGCAAACAAGATAAATTAGGTATTTATATTATATATTTTTAAAATATTTAACAAATCATATACTAACAAAATTCTATTTTGTTTTAATTAAAGGTTTAGCTAAAACCTGTGCCATGAAGGAGAAAAGCAAAAATGCGGCACGCACCAGACGTGAAAAGGAAAATGCGGAATTTTTCGAATTGGCCAAATTATTACCACTACCAAGTGCAATTACATCACAATTGGATAAAGCCTCTATAATACGCTTGACCACCTCATACTTGAAAATGCGCCAAGTTTTTCCTGAAGGTAAGTTTAAATCCTCCATAAACATAAAAAGCCTATACTGGATATAATTCTTAAACAATTAGTGTTTATTTTTTAATATTTATATTAAACGTGAGACAGTTTTTTTGTTGGGTTTTATTATTGTTAAGAGCACGCGTTTGAACTTGTGTTCTTTATACTGTGATTTTTTTCAATGTCACATGTCCTGTTTTGTACGTGTATCACACGTTTTAATTTCCTGCGGCTATTACAAATGATGTGTAATGGTTTGTAAGTTTTTGCCTTATGCCCTTCCGGGCTGCTGGGGGGATTATTATTTTATTTGGTGACGAATTTGTTTTATCATGTTGTTAAATCACAGCTGGATATGTGTTGATTGCAAACACACAAGCGCTAATATGTTGGAAATTATTGTTTTTTTATTCTTTCAAAGAAAAAGTAATGTGAAGGAAGTTGTATGTCATTGTAATTGGAGGTTAAATTTGAACAATAATAAATAATAAGTGGGAAAATTACTATAACTATACAGAGGGAATAAGAAATATACACGCCTGGTAACAAATTGATACCAATATGTTTATAATTTTTCAATAACATTCGCTGTCAAAGTATATACATACGTACTATGTTGTCAGACAACAACAATCTGTTGTCAATAGTAAGCTTACCACGTTTTTTAACATTTCGACAAAAGGTTCGTATAAAATTTAGATTTTGACAACGAATTGTTGCAATGTTGACAACGTTGCGTTGACTGACAACATAATGTTGCATGTATGTATGTCATTGTAATCGGAGGTTAAATTTGAACAATAATAAATAATAAGTGGGGAAATTGCTATAACTACCCAGAGGGAATAAGAAATATACACGCCTGGCACCAAATTGATACCAAAGTGTTAATAATTAGATTTGAAAACATTCGTTGTCAAAATGTATACATACGTACGATAACACTAGGTTTTTAAACAAAATCAATCCGTTTTCAATAGTGAACTTACCACGTTTGTTAACATTAAGACAAGGGATTTGTATAAAATTTATATTTCGACAACGGATTGTTGCAATGTTGATAACGTTGCGTTGTCTGACAACACAATGTTGCCGTATGTATATGTGTATGTATTCAAAATTTTTCTTTGAATTTAGGATCAAAAATTTTGCTTGAAATTGCAAATTTATTCAAAAATTTTAAATTTACAAGAAATATAGAATTTATTTGAAATTTTTCTAAAATCTTAAATATTTCAAAATTTTTTTTATTAAAATCCGAAATTATCTAATTGCTTTATAAATTGAGAATTTATAGAAAACTTTTTAAATTTTTCATATTCTTTTTAAGTAGAACTTTTTTTTAAAATACTATAATTTATGGAAAATTTATTAAAAAAACTAAATTAATTTGAAAATTTAGCAAATATTTTCTATAAATTAATAATTAATTTTTTGAAATTTATTTTAAAATCGATTATTATTATTACTTTCTTGCATAAACTAAAAACCAGCAAGAAGGTAAATTGATGGTAATAAGCTTACCCATCATTAAAATCATTGACATCTTTAGACTTGTTAAAGTTAAAGAGTTGGTTGAAGATGGGGGAGCGCGCAAAAAAACAAAAAGGAATTTCCACCCTATTTAAACAAGTAGTCTCGTCATGTTCTTCTTTTCACATTCTAATTACTTTAATATGAACAGGACAAAAAAACATAAGGAAGAAATAACAACAAACATATTATTTGACTTTATAATAAAAAACTGATGTTTCCCACTTAGAGAAAGAGAGACACCGAACAGCATGTAAAGTAGAAAAACAACTTCCCATGAGTAGAACAATGATGAAGTGGGAAAATATATATGTATATGTATGTATGTACAAGTGGGTGGTGTGGTTGGGTTTGCTTGTTAAATAAACTCAGAATAACAATGCAAAAAAATGACAGACATAAAGACAACCTACTGCGAATGTATGACTTTAATTGTTTAAAAAATATTTTGATGATATCCTGCTGGTATTGTTTTTTTTTGTTTTTGTTCTATTCTTTACTGATTTATTTTGTTATACATAATTATTTTTTTACTATGTTTTGATTTTCTTTTTTTCAATTTCTATAGGTTTGGGAGAAGCTTGGGGTTCTTCGCCTGCCATGCAAAGAGGTTCCACTATTAAAGAATTGGGTTCACATCTTTTACAAACTTTAGACGGTTTTATATTTGTAGTAGCACCTGATGGCAAAATTATGTACATCTCAGAAACCGCCTCTGTTCATTTAGGTTTAAGTCAGGTAAGTGTTAAAAAATTTATATACATGAATATAAAATTAAAAAATCAATGTAAATTTATGCGCATAAATTTATTATGACACACAACCAAGCGTTAACAAAGTAAAGAACTCTTAAAAAAGTTGTTCCTTTGTTGGGGCAATGAAAATTTACATATCCTTAGTTAGTTTGAGCGTTTTTTTTTGTTAATACACATAATGCTGTCATTTGTAGGTTGAATTAACTGGCAACTCAATATATGAATATATACATAATTATGATCAGGATGAAATGAATGCGATATTATCCCTACAACCTCATATGTATCAAAATCCGGTAAGTTATGAAAAAAAAAATTTTATAAAATAGTTGGAATACTCAAGTATTTTTTTTATTTTGTATTCTCTTTCTCTTTAACTATCTTCTATATTCTCTATCTATTGCTTTCTTAAACTCTTTACAATTTGACAATGTTTATAAAACAAAGGATGCATTTATAAATTCTTTACACCTAACACAGACAAATCCCGCCTCTATTGGCAGTCCAAATGGTAACACAAACTATGGTGTAGCCGGTGGTGATCGTGGCTGTCATACCATTGAAATTGAAAAACATTTTTTCCTGCGTATGAAATGTGTTTTAGCCAAACGTAATGCCGGTCTAACAACTTCCGGTTATAAGGTAGGTTCTTTTTTGTTTTGGAGAAAATTTTATTTATGAATTAATTTTATTTGATTTGTTTTTTTATATATTAAGGTTATTCACTGTTCCGGTTATTTAAAAGCCCGCATTTATCCCGACTATGGTGATGGTCAAGGTGGTTATATACAAAATCTTGGCCTCGTAGCTGTTGGTCATTCCCTGCCTACATCTGCGATTACGGAAATTAAACTACATCAAAATATGTTTATGTTTAGAGCTCATATGGATTTGAAATTAATATTTTTAGATGCTAGGTAAGTGTGAAAAAAATGGAAAAAAGAAATTATTTTGATAATTCAAAAAAAAAAAAAAAAAATATTATAGAACTTATTATTTTTTATTAACTTTCGAAATTTTGTCCTAAAATCACAAATTTTTTGTAATTAATCTTATTTTTTTGAAAAAGTATCGAAATTTTTCTTATAAATTTTTGTTATTTTTTTTCTTATAAATTTTGAAATTAAATTTTTTGAGAAAAATTATAAAATTTAACAAAAACTTCCTATAAACAAAAAAATTTATTGACAATTTTCTAAAATTTTCTAAAATTCCCTTTTTAGTAGAAAAATTTTTTAGAAAGTTTTTAAAAAAAATCAAAAATAAATAGAATTTTAGGATTTTTTAGGAAATCATTAGGTGCCGTTGATCCCTAAACTTAATGATTAAGAACATTGTTGTTTCAATATTATATTTTTATTATATTATATTTTTTAATTTTCGAAATTTTGTCCTAAAATCACAATTTTTTTGTAATTAATCTTATTTTTTTTAGAAAAATTATCGAAATTTTTCTTATAAATTTTGAAATTACATTTTTTGGGAAAAATTATAAAATTTAACAAAAATTTCCTATAAACCAAAAATTTATCGACAATTTTCTATAAATTGATAGTTTTCGAAAATTTTCTAAAATTCCTTTTTTAGTAGAAAAATTCTTTAAATTCTTAAGATTTATGCCAATATGTTTCAAAATTAAGATTTTTGAGAAAGTTTTTAAAAAAAAATCAAAAATAAATAGACTTTCAAGATTTTCTTTTTGGAAATCTTTAGGTGCCGTTGATCCTTAACATAATGATTACAAACATTGTTATTTCATTAATATGGAAATAGTTTTATCAAAAAATTAACTTCCTTTTTAAAATTTCAATTACACATTTTTTCTTTATTATGGAAATTTAATATAATGTAAATATGTAATCATCGCACTTTCGTTAACACTTACTTAAACAAACGGCAGCCATTTTTACTCTCAATGTTTTTACAAAAAAAAAGAACTAAATAAAAACAACAGCAAAAAATCCACACACACACACACAACACCCCACTTATCAACATGGGCACGATAAAAATCATAGAAAATCCCCTTTAACTCCCCCTTAATAAAAATAAAGAAAGCTTAACAAAACAACAATACAATACATACAAAACGAAAGAAAGAAAGAAATAATGAAACCCAGCAAACCAAACAACAAAAGCAAACAAATCATTTTCCACTTGAAAATGTGTCTACAACTTTGATTTTAACATTCATTCATGCAATCTTTCCACAACAACTACAACAAGCAAAATTCCATAAAAACCAGTGGAAGGAGTATGAGTGTGAAAATTATTCGGTTTAAATGTGAAAACAAATTGAAGGGAAATAAAGAAAAGCAAAAAACAAGTAGGAAAGTATAGTCGGGCATGGCCGACCATATGATACCCTGTTGAGTTTCATTGCGATACAAATGGTTACAAGTCAATTTTAGACGTTTAAGTCATTTTTTGAAGGGGGGTTTGTATGGGGGCTAGGGTCAAATATAGGCCGATCCTTACGAAAATCTGCAGTATCATTTATACTTATATTAAACTTATTTGTGCCAATTTTTAGAGGCTAGCAGAATATTTGACGTAATTATGGCATAAAAAGTTCAAATCGGGAGGTACGGTTGTATGGGGGCTAGGTGAAATAATGAACCGATTTTAACCATTTTCAATAGGCTTAGTCCCTGTGCCAAAAAACATGCTTGGTTTAAATTTCATCAAATTATCTTGAAAATTGCGGCCTGTACCTTGCGCACAAGGTTTACATGGACAGCCAGCCGGACAGACAGACTCAAAAAATATTCTGAATCGATCGGTATACTTGGACCAACATTTTTGTATGTTACAAACATAAACACAAACGTATAATACCCTCCCCACTATAGTGGTGTAGGGTATAACAAAAGTGAAACACAATCTTTTAAACGCACAATTACCCTTATGATGTTAACAAAACAACAATAATAACGACAAAAAAACAAGGGGAACAAAAGAAAAATAACAAAAAGCATATTGTTTTCATTATGCATAAAACTCAGCCTCCCCCCTCTCTGGCAAACATTATCCTTTCAAGTATCATTTAAAATTATTGGTATTTTTATGAAAGAAAAGAAATTTATTTAGTATTTTAATTGAATTAAAGTTAGGTAAACATAATATACATAAAATTTATTGTTATTTTTAATATTTTTTTTTGCTCTTCTTTTACAGAGTAGCACAACTTACTGGTTATGAACCTCAAGAACTTATTGAGAAGACTTTGTATCAGTATATACATGTGCAGGATATAGTGAACATGCGTATATCACATCAGATACGTAAGTAGCAGTTCTTCCTTTTTTTAAACCATAAAATATTATGTCCTTAATATAAATTCGTCAATTTCCAACAACCACTTTTTGGTTTTAATATAAACTTTTGTTATTGTTATTAAAATGTTTAGCATGTTTATTTTAATTGTTATTGTTTTTATTAGAACTTGTGCTTTAACAAAACATTAAAATTTTGTATTTTATTTTTCATTCAATCATAAGCGTTTAATCCTTTTTTGGAAATTGCATAGGATCATTGTTTTGTTTTTGGAATTTAAAAATTTATTTCATTTTGATTTCATTTGTTTATTTACAGTTTTGTATAAAGGACAAGTTACCACCAAATATTATCGTTTTCTAACAAAGGGTGGCGGTTGGGTTTGGGTGCAATCCTATGCCACCTTGGTGCACAATAGTCGTTCTTCGCGACAAGTTTGCATTGTTAGTGTAAATTATGTTTTAAGGTAAGTAATAAATTAACAGTTAAGTGTCCTATACATTATTGATCCTAAATAAATTAGGTTATGTCCGTCCGCCCATATGTCTTGGATGTCATATGCATATCTCGCAATTTGGGAATAATTCAGTGAAATTTATAGACATTTTTTTATAAATCTCTTAAAAAGTTTGATAAATTTTAATAATTGTTTCTATAAGTTTTAAAAAAATTTTGATATACATATTTCAAAAATGTTCGATTAATTTTTAAAAATTTTAAATATATAGAAAATTATCTTAATTGAAAGAAAATGTTCGATAAAATATCAATTAAAAGAAAATTTTTGAAAATATTTTAATTTATAAAAAAATCGTTAAAATTCTTATAGACATTTTTTGATAAATATAAAAATTGTTCAAAAATAAAAAATGGATTTAGGTCTTAATAACTCTCGTTTTGTAAAGAAGTAACAGTTTGTTAGAAATAATTTTTTATTAAATTTCGTTTTTTTTTATAAATTTTAGTGAACAAGAGGCCAAAGACTTAGTACTTAATGATATCCAAACGGGTGTTATCAAAACTGAACCCATCTCAACGCCAGCACCCATACCAACACCAGCCCTACATGCCAGTCATGCAGCAGCCGTTGCTAATGTACCACATTCAGTTTCAGCACTAAACAATGGTGCCAACTCTGTGCTGAGACATACAACTGCCAGCGGTTTAACTCCCAGCGTTATAAGTACAAGTCCTAAATTGGAGGCCTGCTACGAGTCGACGGTGGGTCATTTGTCAACAGCGGTGACACCAGTTTTAAGTACAAATAGTAGTTCAAGTAGTAGTAACAATAATGGTTACCTAAGTCAACATCAAACGACGCCAACAACACCACAACAACAAACAGCACTTCATAATGATCATCAACATCAGCCACTACAACAACAACATCACCCGCACCAGCATCACCATCATCATCATCACCACCATCAAACTGAACATATGCAACATCAAGCAATAAATCCACAACAACAGCAACAACACATACTAGATATAATGGATCCTCATCAGCCTCCGGCAAATCTTAGCTATACCCAATTATATCCGGTCAATGAGTCAATAGTGAGTTCTAGCAGTTCTTTAACTCATGAACATATGCATCAATATCCCGATACCACAAGTGGCAGCAGTTCATATTATAGTAATAATAATTATTATTATGATGCCACCGTAGATGTAACAGCTGCCTCTTTGATACGTCCCTTCTCGGCCAATTCGAATAGTTGTTCGAGTAGTTCAGAGAGTGAAAGACAATTGTCAACGGGTAATGCTTCCATAGTTAATGGGACTTCACCGCAAACCACCTACAGTGATCTCAGTCATAGTTTTGAATTGAATTATTTCTCAGATAGTAGTTCCCACCAATTGCATCATCAGCAACAACAGCAGCAGCAACAGCATCAGCAACAACATCATTTACAACACAACACTTTAACCGAACTAGTTTCTCCTTTACAAGGACATCATTTAACGCCACTAGATCATCAATCTACAGCGCAACATCACTCTCTAACACAATTAGAACTACAGCAACATGGACAACAACACTCGAATCAAAATCAGCACCAGCAACATCAGCCACAGCAACATATTGTAGCGAATAGTTTTACGGAAACCTTTAAAAATGTCGATGGACCCCACTATACCAGCGTTATAGTTGAGCCCCAACATTATATAAACAATGATTATGTGCATTAACCTTTAAAGTTTTTGATTATTTCAAAAACTTCTAAAGAAACCTCTTCTTCTTCAGCCACCGCTACAAAAAATCTACAATTAATAAGTTTTTCTATTAATTTCTATTGTTGCAATGCTATTTGATATAGAAAATTATAAAATAAAATAAATATGGCTGAGCCATTTTTTATGAAATCAAATATCTTTACTAAAAACATATAAAATCTATTTAACTTATTAATAATTTTATATTAAAATTTGATTTTTTTTATTTATTTATGATTTAATTTTAATTTATTATTTTTATCTTTTTACATAAATCTATTCAAATATTATATACATTTTATTTATTCTTCAAATTAAATATTAACTTTTTTTTAATATTTTATTTACTAACAAGCATTTTTTATTTAAATTGTTATCTTCTGTAATTGTAAGTTATTTAATATTATATTAATTTAAACAATTTATTATTTTTTAAATATATATCTAACATATAAAAACACACATTTTGTTTAGTTGTAATTATATATATTTTTTTGTGGAATATCTCATTTGTAAATATATAAGAAAGAAATCATGTGTATGCCTAATCCCCATATATATAAAAATTGTAAGTATATAAGTTATAAAAGAAATAAAAAATTTGTTTATTAGTAAAAATCTATATATTATAATATTAATAATTAAAAAAAAACAAAGAAATAAATATTTGTATTTATAATTATAAGTTTTTCTATAAATAATATATATATACATAAATATATATTTAAATAAGAAGAAAACAGAACAAACAAATTAAAAAAAATAAAGTGATAATTAACATGAAAATCTAGTTATTTTAACTAAATCCAAAATTTTATTTAAACCTTTAACAGTTTTTAAAAGAGTAAATTATTAACTGCAAATCGTTGTAAACTTCTCACATTCCATTATGTTTCGAATAGGGTTCTATAAATCGACTTTCGAATAATCGAACAATCGGCTTTTTGTCGACTTTGTAATTAAAAGTCGAAAAATGTCAAAAATTCGAAAAAAGACGAAAAAAGTCGAAAGAAATCGGAAAAAATCGGAAAATAGTCGGAAAAAGTCGAAAATAGAAAGAAGTCGAAAAAACTCAAAAAATTGCAACAAATAGAAAAAATATAAATAAATTTTAATTTATTATTAATTAATTTTAATAATAATAGTAATAATATTAATATTAATGCAAAAAGTCGAAAGTCGAAAAGTCAACTTTTCATAAATTGCAAAAAGTCGAAAAGTCGACTTTTCGTTTCAACTATAGAACCCTAGTTTCGAATATTATCGTAAAGATATGGCATCCCTTATTTAAGAATTTCAAAGAACTGTTTTCGAATAAGTTTAAGTCGAATATTTTGCTCCATAAATACGATCTTGTTTTGCAAAAATCTAATCGATTTTGCAAATTAAAACAATTGAAACAAACAAAGTCAATTGCAAAAAGTCGAGTTATTTTGTCTTTTATTTACAAAGTCGACTTTTCGAATTTTTCACAGACGATAGTCGAGTTATCGACTTATTTAGAACAAAATAGTCGACTTCGACTTTTCGACTTTTTTGACAAAAAGTCGATTGTTCGATTATTCGAAAGTCGATTTATAGAACCCTAATCAAAACTTTTAATGTTTCTTATTCTAATTTAGACTTTTCGCCTCTCTTTAAATGTTTCGTCTATCATTTAAAAAGTCAACTTTTAATTTTTTTTAATAAAGTCGACTTACTGACGTGTTTCTGCAAATGAAAAGTTGATTGGCCATTCTATGAAAGTCAATTTATAGAAACCTACTAAAGAGATTATAATTTATTAAAAAAATCAGCCCATTATTTCTATACAAAACAATTTATAAATAATTATTAATTCCAACATAAATGTGTAACCACTTAACTACAACACTGTGTATGTATAACTACTCACCAAATGCAACACTGTTTTCGAACATTTGACATTACGAATAAACGAGACTCGAACGAAAAAATGACACATTTTCGAAGATACACGGCCATCTTTCTTTTTTCGTAAATCCTCACACAAGTGACAAGGTAAAAATAATTTTTATGAAATTTTACTAGAATTTCTTTAAAAAAATGCTACAAAAGTTGCAAAAATTAAAAAAACAAATTATGCTTAAATTAGTGTAGTAAGAAATTGTTTAAAACAAATAAGTGTTTGAGGGAATTTTAAGAAAAATGTAGATATACACGTGTTTTGTTGGTGGCACGCCAAAAAGTGACATTGCTATAGATAAGCAAAAAACAAGTGGTGAAATACTAATTTTATTTATTTTATAATAATTGTAGAGCACATCAACATGCAGTTGTTTGTACGTGGTTTGGAATGTGTCGAAACCCTTGAGGTTCAACAAGATGCTAATATTGCTGCCGTTAAGGTATGTCTGGAGTACAAATTAATTTCGTACTCAATATAACCTCACTTTTTGTGTGCAGTTGAATTGTTTATTAATTGTATTTGTTTTGTTGTTGTTTTCTTTTTATAGGCTCAAATTGCCCAACTCCATGGTTATGATATTGAGGAATTCACTTTGAATTGTGAAGG